>NW_027660096.1:0-46219 GCF_963210335.1 Falco punctatus
AACCGCTGACTTTTTGACTAAGCCGGTGAAAAAACGTTCCAAACACACCCGTGCACAACTCCACCGGGGAAGGTGCCAGCAAGGAGTTCTCTGGTAGTTTTTACATTGCTCGCTAGGCAGCGGAAAGACACCACAAAAGTTGTTCTACCTGCTCTCTGGGCTGAGATGGGGAACCGCTGACTTTTTGACTAAGCCGGTGAAAAAAACGTTCCAAACACACCCGTGCACAACCTCCACCGGGGAAGGTGCCAGCAAGGAATTCTCTGGTAGTTTTTACATTGCTCCGCTAGGCAGCGGAAAGACACCACAAAAGTTGTTCTAACCGGCTCTCTGGGCTGAGATGGGGAACCGCTGACTTTTTGACTAAGCCGGTGAAAAAACGTTCCAAACACACCCCGTGCACAACTCCACCGGGGAAGGTGCCAGCAAGGAATTCTCTGGTAGTTTTTACATTGCTCCGCTAGGCAGCGGAAAGACACCACAAAAGTTGTTCTACCTGCTCTCTGGGCTGAGATGGGGAACCGCTGACTTTTTGACTAAGCCGGTGAAAAAACGTTCCAAACACACCCCGTGCACAACTCCACCGGGGAAGGTGCCAGCAAGGAATTCTCTGGTAGTTTTTACATTGCTCCGCTAGGCAGCTGAAAGACACCACAAAAGTTGTTCTACCGGCTCTCTGGGCTGAGATGGGGAACCGCTGACTTTTTGACTAAGCCGGTGAAAAAACGTTCCAAACACACCCCGTGCACAACTCCACCGGGGAAGGTGCCAGCAAGGATTCTCTGGTAGTTTTTACATTGCTCCGCTAGGCAGCGGCGAAGACACCACAAAAGTTGTTCTACCTGCTCTCTGGGCTGAGATGGGGAACCGCTGACTTTTTGACTAAGCCGGTGAAAAAACGTTCCAAACACACCCCGTGCACAACTCCACCGGGAAGGTGCCAGCAAGGAATTCTCTGGTAGTTTTTACATTGCTCCGCTAGGCAGCGGAAAGACACCACAAAAGTTGTTCTACCGGCTCTCTGGGCTGAGATTGGGGAACCGCTGACTTTTTGACTAAGCCGGTGAAAAAAACGTTCCAAACACACCCCGTGCACAACTCCACCGGGGAAGGTGCCAGCAAGGAGTTCTCTGGTAGTTTTTACATTGCTCCGCTAGGCAGCGGAAAGACACCACAAAAGTTGTTCTACCGGCTCTCTGGGCTGAGATGGGGAACCGCTGACTTTTTGACTAAGCCGGTGAAAAAACGTTCCAAACACACCCCGTGCACAACTCCACCGGGGAAGGTGCCAGCAAGGAGTTCTCTGGTAGTTTTTACATTGCTCCGCTAGGCAGCTGAAAGACACCACAAAAGTTGTTCTACCTGCTCTCTGGGCTGAGATGGGGAACCGCTGACTTTTTGACTAAGCCGGTGAAAAAACGTTCCAAACACACCCCGTGCACAACTCCACCGGGGAAGGTGCCAGCAAGGAGTTCTCTGGTAGTTTTTACATTGCTCCGCTAGGCAGCGGAAAGACACCACAAAAGTTGTTCTACCTGCTCTCTGGGCTGAGATGGGGAACCGCTGACTTTTTGACTAAGCCGGTGAAAAAAACGTTCCAAATACACCCCGTGCACAACTCCACCGGGGAAGGTGCCAGCAAGGAGTTCTCTGGTAGTTTTTACATTGCTCCGCTAGGCAGCGGAAAGACACCACAAAAGTTGTTCTACCTGCTCTCTGGGCTGAGATGGGGAACCGCTGACTTTTTGACTAAGCCGGTGAAAAAACGTTCCAAACACACCCCGTGCACAACTCCACCGGGGAAGGTGCCAGCAAGGAGTTCTCTGGTAGTTTTTACATTGCTCCGCTAGGCAGCGGAAAGACACCCCGAAAGTTGTTCTACCTGCTCTCTGGGCTGAGATGGGGAACCGCTGACTTTTTGACTAAGCCGGTGAAAAAAACGATCCAAACACACCCCGTGCACAACTCCACCGGGGAAGGTGCCAGCAAGGAGTTCTCTGGTAGTTTTTACATTGCTCCGCTAGGCAGCGGAAAGACACCACAAAAGTTGTTCTACCTGCTCTCTGGGCTGAGATGGGGAACCGCTGACTTTTTGACTAAGCCGGTGAAAAAACGTTCCAAACACACCCCGTGCACAACTCCACCGGGGAAGGTGCCAGCAAGGAGTTCTCTGGTAGTTTTTACATTGCTCCGCTAGGCAGCTGAAAGACACCACAAAAGTTGTTCTACCTGCTTTCTGGGCTGAGATGGGGAACCGCTGACTTTTTGACTAAGCCGGTGAAAAAAACGTTCCAAACACACCCCGTGCACAACTCCACCGGGGAAGGTGCCAGCAAGGAGTTCTCTGGTAGTTTTTACATTGCTCCGCTAGGCAGCGGAAAGACACCACAAAAGTTGTTCTACCTGCTCTCTGGGCTGAGATGGGGAACCGCTGACTTTTTGACTAAGCCGGTGAAAAAACGTTCCAAACACACCCCGTGCACAACTCCACCGGGGAAGGTGCCAGCAAGGAATTCTCTGGTAGTTTTTACATTGCTCCGCTAGGCAGCGGAAAGACACCCCAAAAGTTGTTCTACCTGCTCTCTGGGCTGAGATGGGGAACCGCAGACTTTTTGACTAAGCCGGTGAAAAAACGTTCCAAACACACCCCGTGCACAACTCCACCGGGGAAGGTGCCAGCAAGGAGTTCTCTGGTAGTTTTTACATTGCTCCGCTAGGCAGTGGAAAGACACCACAAAAGTTGTTCTACCTGCTCTCTGGGCTGAGATAGGGAACCGCTGACTTTTTGACTAAGCCGGTGAAAAAACGTTCCAAACACACCCCGTGCACAACTCCACCGGGGAAGGTGCCAGCAAGGAGTTCTCTGGTAGTTTTTACATTGCTCCGCTAGGCAGCGGAAAGACACCACAAAAGTTGTTCTACCGGCTCTCTGGGCTGAGATGGGGAACCGCTGACTTTTTGACTAAGCCGGTGAAAAAACGTTCCAAACACACCCCGTGCACAACTCCACCGGGGAAGGTGCCAGCAAGGAGTTCTCTGGTAGTTTTTACATTGCTCCGCTAGGCAGCGGAAAGACACCACAAAAGTTGTTCTACCGGCTCTCTGGGCTGAGATGGGGAACCGCTGACTTTTTGACTAAGCCGGTGAAAAAACGTTCCAAACACACCCCGTGCACAACTCCACCGGGGAAGGTGCCAGCAAGGAGTTCTCTGGTAGTTTTTACATTGCTCCGCTAGGCAGCGGAAAGACACCACAAAAGTTGTTCTACCGGCTCTCTGGGCTGAGATGGGGAACCGCTGACTTTTTGACTAAGCCGGTGAAAAAACGTTCCAAACACACCCCGTGCACAACTCCACCGGGGAAGGTGCCAGCAAGGAGTTCTCTGGTAGTTTTTACATTGCTCCGCTAGGCAGCGGAAAGACACCACAAAAGTTGTTCTACCGGCTCTCTGGGCTGAGATGGGGAACCGCTGACTTTTTGACTAAGCCGGTGAAAAAACGTTCCAAACACACCCCGTGCACAACTCCACCGGGGAAGGTGCCAGCAAGGAGTTCTCTGGTAGTTTTTACATTGCTCCGCTAGGCAGCGGAAAGACACCACAAAAGTTGTTCTACCTGCTCTCTGGGCTGAGATGGGGAACCGCTGACTTTTTGACTAAGCCGGTGAAAAAACGTTCCAAACACACCCCGTGCACAACTCCACCGGGGAAGGTGCCAGCAAGGAGTTCTCTGGTAGTTTTTACATTGCTCCGCTAGGCAGCTGAAAGACACCACAAAAGTTGTTCTACCTGCTCTCTGGGCTGAGATGGGGAACCGCTGACTTTTTGACTAAGCCGGTGAAAAAACGTTCCAAACACACCCCGTGCACAACTCCACCGGGGAAGGTGCCAGCAAGGAATTCTCTGGTAGTTTTTACATTGCTCCGCTAGGCAGCTGAAAGACACCACAAAAGTTGTTCTACCGGCTCTCTGGGCTGAGATGGGGAATCGCTGACTTTTTGACTAAGCCGGTGAAAAAAACGTTCCAAACACACCCCGTGCACAACTCCACCGGGGAAGGTGCCAGCAAGGAGTTCTATGGTAGTTTTTACATTGCTCCGCTAGGCAGCTGAAAGACACCACAAAAGTTGTTCTACCTGCTCTCTGGGCTGAGATAGGGAACCGCTGACTTTTTGACTAAGCCGGTGAAAAAACGTTCCAAACACACCCCGTGCACAACTCCACCGGGGAAGGTGCCAGCAAGGAGTTCTCTGGTAGTTTTTACATTGCTCCGCTAGGCAGCTGAAAGACACCACAAAAGTTGTTCTACCTGCTTTCTGGGCTGAGATGGGGAACCGCTGACTTTTTGACTAAGCCGGTGAAAAAAACGTTCCAAACACACCCCGTGCACAACTCCACCGGGGAAGGTGCCAGCAAGGAGTTCTATGGTAGTTTTTACATTGCTCCGCTAGGCAGCTGAAAGACACCACAAAAGTTGTTCTACCTGCTCTCTGGGCTGAGATAGGGAACCGCTGACTTTTTGACTAAGCCGGTGAAAAATCGTTCCAAACACACCCCGTGCACAACTCCACCGGGGAAGGTGCCAGCAAGGAGTTCTATGGTAGTTTTTACATTGCTCCGCTAGGCAGCTGAAAGACACCACAAAAGTTGTTCTACCTGCTCTCTGGGCTGAGATAGGGAACCGCTGACTTTTTGACTAAGCCGGTGAAAAAACGTTCCAAACACACCCCGTGCACAACTCCACCGGGGAAGGTGCCAGCAAGGAGTTCTCTGGTAGTTTTTACATTGCTCCTCTAGGCATCGGAAAGACACCCCAAAAGTTGTTCTACCGGCTCTCTGGGCTGAGATGGGGAACCGCTGACTTTTTGACTAAGCCGGTGAAAAAACGTTCCAAACACACCCCGTGCACAACTCCACCGGGGAAGGTGCCAGCAAGGAGTTCTCTGGTAGTTTTTACATTGCTCCGCTAGGCAGCTGAAAGACACCACAAAAGTTGTTCTACCGGCTCTCTGGGCTGAGATGGGGAACCGCTGACTTTTTGACTAAGCCGGTGAAAAAACGTTCCAAACACACCCCGTGCACAACTCCACCGGGGAAGGTGCCAGCAAGGAGTTCTCTGGTAGTTTTTACATTGCTCCGCTAGGCAGCTGAAAGACACCACAAAAGTTGTTCTACCTGCTTTCTGGGCTGAGATGGGGAACCGCTGACTTTTTGACTAAGCCGGTGAAAAAAACGTTCCAAACACACCCCATGCACAACTCCACCGGGGAAGGTGCCAGCAAGGAGTTCTCTGGTAGTTTTTACATTGCTCCGCTAGGCAGCTGAAAGACACCACAAAAGTTGTTCTACCTGCTCTCTGGGCTGAGATGGGGAACCGCTGACTTTTTGACTAAGCCGGTGAAAAAACGTTCCAAACACACCCCGTGCACAACTCCACCGGGGAAGGTGCCAGCAAGGAGTTCTCTGGTAGTTTTTACATTGCTCCGCTAGGCAGCTGAAAGACACCACAAAAGTTGTTCTACCTGCTTTCTGGGCTGAGATGGGGAACCGCTGACTTTTTGACTAAGCCGGTGAAAAAAACGTTCCAAACACACCCCGTGCACAACTCCACCGGGGAAGGTGCCAGCAAGGAGTTCTCTGGTAGTTTTTACATTGCTCGCTAGGCAGCGGAAAGACACCACAAAAGTTGTTCTACCGGCTCTCTGGGCTGAGATGGGGAACCGCTGACTTTTTGACTAAGCCGGTGAAAAAACGTTCCAAACACACCCCGTGCACAACTCCACCGGGGAAGGTGCCAGCAAGGAATTCTCTGGTAGTTTTTACATTGCTCCGCTAGGCAGCGGAAAGACACCACAAAAGTTGTTCTACCGGCTCTCTGGGCTGAGATGGGGAACCGCTGACTTTTTGACTAAGCCGGTGAAAAAACGTTCCAAACACACCCCGTGCACAACTCCACCGGGAAGGTGCCAGCAAGGAGTTCTCTGGTAGTTTTTACATTGCTCCGCTAGGCAGCTGAAAGACACCACAAAAGTTGTTCTACCGGCTCTCTGGGCTGAGATGGGGAACCGCTGACTTTTTGACTAAGCCGGTGAAAAAAACGTTCCAAACACACCCCGTGCACAACTCCACCGGGGAAGGTGCCAGCAAGGAGTTCTCTGGTAGTTTTTACATTGCTCCGCTAGGCAGCTGAAAGACACCACAAAAGTTGTTCTACCTGCTTTCTGGGCTGAGATGGGGAACCGCTGACTTTTTGACTAAGCCGGTGAAAAACGTTCCAAACACACCCCGTGCACAACTCCACCGGGGAAGGTGCCAGCAAGGAATTCTCTGGTAGTTTTTACATTGCTCCGCTAGGCAGCGGAAAGACACCACAAAAGTTGTTCTACCTGCTCTCTGGGCTGAGATGGGGAACCGCTGACTTTTTGACTAAGCCGGTGAAAAAACGTTCCAAACACACCCCGTGCACAACTCCACCGGGGAAGGTGCCAGCAAGGAGTTCTCTGGTAGTTTTTACATTGCTCCGCTAGGCAGCGGAAAGACACCACAAAAGTTGTTCTACCGGCTCTCTGGGCTGAGATGGGGAACCGCTGACTTTTTGACTAAGCCGGTGAAAAAACGTTCCAAACACACCCCGTGCACAACTCCACCGGGGAAGGTGCCAGCAAGGAGTTCTCTGGTAGTTTTTACATTGCTCCGCTAGGCAGCGGAAAGACACCACAAAAGTTGTTCTACCTGCTCTCTGGGCTGAGATGGGGAACCGCTGACTTTTTGACTAAGCCGGTGAAAAAACGTTCCAAACACACCCCGTGCACAACTCCACCGGGGAAGGTGCCAGCAAGGAGTTCTCTGGTAGTTTTTACATTGCTCCGCTAGGCAGCGGAAAGACACCACAAAAGTTGTTCTACCGGCTCTCTGGGCTGAGATGGGGAACCGCTGACTTTTTGACTAAGCCGGTGAAAAAACGTTCCAAACACACCCCGTGCACAACTCCACCGGGGAAGGTGCCAGCAAGGAATTCTCTGGTAGTTTTTACATTGCTCCGCTAGGCAGCGGAAAGACACCACAAAAGTTGTTCTACCTGCTCTCTGGGCTGAGATGGGGAACCGCTGACTTTTTGACTAAGCCGGTGAAAAAACGTTCCAAACACACCCCGTGCACAACTCCACCGGGGAAGGTGCCAGCAAGGAATTCTCTGGTAGTTTTTACATTGCTCCGCTAGGCAGCGGAAAGACACCACAAAAGTTGTTCTACCTGCTCTCTGGGCTGAGATGGGGAACCGCTGACTTTTTGACTAAGCCAGTGAAAAAACGTTCCAAACACACCCCGTGCACAACTCCACCGGGGAAGGTGCCAGCAAGGAGTTCTCTGGTAGTTTTTTACATTGCTCCGCTAGGCAGCTGAAAGACACCACAAAAGTTGTTCTACCTGCTCTCTGGGCTGAGATGGGGAACCGCTGACTTTTTGACTAAGCCGGTGAAAAAACGTTCCAAACACACCCCGTGCACAACTCCACCGGGGAAGGTGCCAGCAAGGAGTTCTCTGGTAGTTTTTACATTGCTCCGCTAGGCAGCTGAAAGACACCACAAAAGTTGTTCTACCTGCTCTCTGGGCTGAGATGGGGAACCGCTGACTTTTTGACTAAGCCGGTGAAAAAAACGTTCCAAACACACCCCGTGCACAACTCCACCGGGAAGGTGCCAGCAAGGAGTTCTATGGTAGTTTTTACATTGCTCCGCTAGGCAGCTGAAAGACACCACAAAAGTTGTTCTACCTGCTCTCTGGGCTGAGATAGGGAACCGCTGACTTTTTGACTAAGCCGGTGAAAAAATGTTCCAAACACACCCCGTGCACAACTCCACCGGGGAAGGTGCCAGCAAGGAGTTCTCTGGTAGTTTTTACATTGCTCCTCTAGGCATCGGAAAGACACCACAAAAGTTGTTCTACCGGCTCTCTGGGCTGAGATGGGGAACCGCTGACTTTTTGACTAAGCCGGTGAAAAAACGTTCCAAACACACCCCGTGCACAACTCCACCGGGGAAGGTGCCAGCAAGGAGTTCTCTGGTAGTTTTTACATTGCTCCGCTAGGCAGCTGAAAGACACCACAAAAGTTGTTCTACCGGCTCTCTGGGCTGAGATGGGGAACCGCTGACTTTTTGACTAAGCCGGTGAAAAAACGTTCCAAACACACCCGTGCACAACTCCACCGGGGAAGGTGCCAGCAAGGAGTTCTCTGGTAGTTTTTACATTGCTCCGCTAGGCAGCTGAAAGACACCACAAAAGTTGTTCTACGGCTCTCTGGGCTGAGATGGGGAACCGCTGACTTTTTGACTAAGCCGGTGAAAAAACGTTCCAAACACACCCGTGCACAACTCCACCGGGGAAGGTGCCAGCAAGGAGTTCTCTGCTAGTTTTTACATTGCTCCGCTAGGCAGCTGAAAGACACCACAAAAGTTGTTCTACCTGCTTTCTGGGCTGAGATGGGGAACCGCTGACTTTTTGACTAAGCCGGTGAAAAAACGTTCCAAACACACCCCGTGCACAACTCCACCGGGGAAGGTGCCAGCAAGGAATTCTCTGGTAGTTTTTACATTGCTCCGCTAGGCAGCGGAAAGACACCACAAAAGTTGTTCTACCTGCTCTCTGGGCTGAGATGGGGAACCGCTGACTTTTTGACTAAGCCGGTGAAAAAACGTTCCAAACACACCCCGTGCACAACTCCACCGGGGAAGGTGCCAGCAAGGAGTTCTCTGGTAGTTTTTACATTGCTCCGCTAGGCAGCGGAAAGACACCACAAAAGTTGTTCTACCGGCTCTCTGGGCTGAGATGGGGAACCGCTGACTTTTTGTCTAAGCCGGTGAAAAAACGTTCCAAACACACCCCGTGCACAACTCCACCGGGGAAGGTGCCAGCAAGGAGTTCTCTGGTAGTTTTTACATTGCTCGCTAGGCAGCTGAAAGACACCACAAAAGTTGTTCTACCTGCTCTCTGGCTGAGATGGGGAACCGCTGACTTTTTGACTAAGCCGGTGAAAAAACGTTCCAAACACACCCCATGCACAACTCCACCGGGGAAGGTGCCAGCAAGGAGTTCTCTGGTAGTTTTTACATTGCTCCGCTAGGCAGCGGAAAGACACCACAAAAGTTGTTCTACCGGCTCTCTGGGCTGAGATGGGGAACCGCTGACTTTTTGACTAAGCCGGTGAAAAAACGTTCCAAACACACCCCGTGCACAACTCCACCGGGGAAGGTGCCAGCAAGGAATTCTCTGGTAGTTTTTACATTGCTCCGCTAGGCAGCGGAAAGACACCACAAAAGTTGTTCTACCTGCTCTCTGGGCTGAGATGGGGAACCGCTGACTTTTTGACTAAGCCGGTGAAAAAACGTTCCAAACACACCCCGTGCACAACTCCACCGGGGAAGGTGCCAGCAAGGAATTCTCTGGTAGTTTTTACATTGCTCCGCTAGGCAGCGGAAAGACACCACAAAAGTTGTTCTACCGGCTCTCTGGGCTGAGATGGGAACCGCTGACTTTTTGACTAAGCCGGTGAAAAAACGTTCCAAACACACCCCGTGCACAACTCCACCGGGGAAGGTGCCAGCAAGGAGTTCTCTGGTAGTTTTTACATTGCTCCGCTAGGCAGCGGAAAGACACCACAAAAGTTGTTCTACCTGCTCTCTGGGCTGAGATGGGGAACCGCTGACTTTTTGACTAAGCCGGTGAAAAAACGTTCCAAACACACCCCGTGCACAACTCCACCGGGGAAGGTGCCAGCAAGGAATTCTCTGGTAGTTTTTACATTGCTCTGCTAGGCAGCGGAAAGACACCACAAAAGTTGTTCTACCGGCTCTCTGGGCTGAGATTGGGAACCGCTGACTTTTTGACTAAGCCGGTGAAAAAACGTTCCAAACACACCCCGTGCACAACTCCACCGGGAAGGTGCCAGCAAGGAGTTCTCTGGTAGTTTTTACATTGCTCCGCTAGGCAGCTGAAAGACACCACAAAAGTTGTTCTACCGGCTCTCTGGGCTGAGATGGGGAACCGCTGACTTTTTGACTAAGCCGGTGAAAAAACGTTCCAAACACACCCCGTGCACAACTCCACCGGGGAAGGTGCCAGCAAGGAGTTCTCTGGTAGTTTTTACATTGCTCCGCTAGGCAGCTGAAAGACACCACAAAAGTTGTTCTACCTGCTCTCTGGGCTGAGATGGGGAACCGCTGACTTTTTGACTAAGCCGGTGAAAAAACGTTCCAAACACACCCCGTGCACAACTCCACCGGGGAAGGTGCCAGCAAGGAGTTCTCTGGTAGTTTTTACATTGCTCCGCTAGGCAGCTGAAAGACACCACAAAAGTTGTTCTACCTGCTCTCTGGGCTGAGATGGGGAACCGCTGACTTTTTGACTAAGCCGGTGAAAAAACGTTCCAAACACACCCCGTGCACAACTCCACCGGGGAAGGTGCCAGCAAGGAATTCTCTGGTAGTTTTTACATTGCTCCGCTAGGCAGCGGAAAGACACCACAAAAGTTGTTCTACCGCTCTCTGGGCTGAGATGGGGAACCGCTGACTTTTTGACTAAGCCAGTGAAAAAACGTTCCAAACACACCCCGTGCACAACTCCACTGGGGAAGGTGCCAGCAAGGAATTCTCTGGTAGTTTTTACATTGCTCCGCTAGGCAGCGGAAAGACACCACAAAAGTTGTTCTACCTGCTCTCTGGGCTGAGATGGGGAACCACTGACTTTTTGACTAAGCCGGTGAAAAAACGTTCCAAACACACCCCGTGCACAACTCCACCGGGTAAGGTGCCAGCAAGGAATTCTCTGGTAGTTTTTACATTGCTCCGCTAGGCAGCTGAAAGACACCACAAAGTTGTTCTACCGGCTCTCTGGGCTGAGATGGGGAACCGCTGACTTTTTGACTAAGCCGGTGAAAAAAACGTTCCAAACACACCCCGTGCACAACTCCACCGGGGAAGGTGCCAGCAAGGAGTTCTCTGGTAGTTTTTACATTGCTCCGCTAGGCAGCTGAAAGACACCACAAAAGTTGTTCTACCTGCTTTCTGGGCTGAGATGGGGAACCGCTGACTTTTTGACTAAGCCGGTGAAAAAACGTTCCAAACACACCCCGTGCACAACTCCACCGGGGAAGGTGCCAGCAAGGAGTTCTCTGGTAGTTTTTACATTGCTCCGCTAGGCAGCTGAAAGACACCACAAAAGTTGTTCTACCTGCTTTCTGGGCTGAGATGGGGAACCGCTGACTTTTTGACTAAGCCGGTGAAAAAAACGTTCCAAACACACCCCATGCACAACTCCACCGGGGAAGGTGCCAGCAAGGAGTTCTCTGGTAGTTTTTACATTGCTCCGCTAGGCAGCTGAAAGACACCACAAAAGTTGTTCTACCTGCTCTCTGGGCTGAGATGGGGAACCGCTGACTTTTTGACTAAGCCGGTGAAAAAACGTTCCAAACACACCCCGTGCACAACTCCACCGGGAAGGTGCCAGCAAGGAGTTCTCTGGTAGTTTTTACATTGCTCCGCTAGCAGCTGAAAGACACCACAAAAGTTGTTCTACCTGCTCTCTGGGCTGAGATGGGGAACCGCTGACTTTTTGACTAAGCCGGTGAAAAAAACGTTCCAAACACACCCCGTGCACAACTCCACCGGGGAAGGTGCCAGCAAGGAGTTCTCTGGTAGTTTTTACATTGCTCCGCTAGGCAGCGGAAAGACACCACAAAAGTTGTTCTACCGGCTCTCTGGGCTGAGATGGGGAACCGCTGACTTTTTGACTAAGCCGGTGAAAAAACGTTCCAAACACACCCCGTGCACAACTCCACCGGGGAAGGTGCCAGCAAGGAGTTCTCTGGTAGTTTTTACATTGCTCCGCTAGGCAGCTGAAAGACACCACAAAAGTTGTTCTACCGGCTCTCTGGGCTGAGATGGGGAACCGCTGACTTTTTGACTAAGCCGGTGAAAAATCGTTCCAAACACACCCCGTGCACAACTCCACCGGGGAAGGTTTCAGCAAGGAGTTCTCTGGTAGTTTTTACATTGCTCCGCTAGGCAGCGGAAAGACACCACAAAAGTTGTTCTACCTGCTCTCTGGGCTGAGATGGGGAACCGCTGACTTTTTGACTAAGCCGGTGAAAAAACGTTCCAAACACACCCCGTGCACAACTCCACCGGGGAAGGTGCCAGCAAGGAATTCTCTGGTAGTTTTTACATTGCTCCGCTAGGCAGCGGAAAGACACCACAAAAGTTGTTCTACCTGCTCTCTGGGCTGAGATGGGGAACCGCTGACTTTTTGACTAAGCCGGTGAAAAAACGTTCCAAACACACCCCGTGCACAACTCCACCGGGGAAGGTGCCAGCAAGGAGTTCTCTGGTAGTTTTTACATTGCTCCGCTAGGCAGCGGAAAGACACCACAAAAGTTGTTCTACCGGCTCTCTGGGCTGAGATGGGGAACCGCTGACTTTTTGACTAAGCCGGTGAAAAAACGTTCCAAACACACCCCGTGCACAACTCCACCGGGGAAGGTGCCAGCAAGGAGTTTCTCTGGTAGTTTTTAACATTGCTCCGCTAGGCAGCTGAAAGACACCACAAAAGTTGTTCTACCTGCTCTCTGGGCTGAGATGGGGAACCGCTGACTTTTTGACTAAGCCGGTGAAAAAACGTTCCAAACACACCCCGTGCACAACTCCACCGGGGAAGGTGCCAGCAAGGAATTCTCTGGTAGTTTTTACATTGCTCCGCTAGGCAGCGGAAAGACACCACAAAAGTTGTTCTACCGGCTCTCTGGGCTGAGATGGGGAACCGCTGACTTTTTGACTAAGCCAGTGAAAAAACGTTCCAAACACACCCCGTGCACAACTCCACTGGGGAAGGTGCCAGCAAGGAATTCTCTGGTAGTTTTTACATTGCTCCGCTAGGCAGCGGAAAGACACCACAAAAGTTGTTCTACCTGCTCTCTGGGCTGAGATGGGGAACCACTGACTTTTTGACTAAGCCGGTGAAAAAAACGTTCCAAACACACCCCGTGCACAACTCCACCGGGTAACGTGCCAGCAAGGAATTCTCTGGTAGTTTTTACATTGCTCCGCTAGGCAGCTGAAAGACACCACAAAAGTTGTTCTACCGGCTCTCTGGGCTGAGATGGGGAACCGCTGACTTTTTGACTAAGCCGGTGAAAAAACGTTCCAAACACACCCCGTGCACAACTCCACCGGGGAAGGTGCCAGCAAGGAGTTCTCTGGTAGTTTTTACATTGCTCCGCTAGGCAGCGGAAAGACACCACAAAAGTTGTTCTACCTGCTCTCTGGGCTGAGATGGGGAACCGCTGACTTTTTGACTAAGCCGGTGAAAAAACGTTCCAAACACACCCCGTGCACAACTCCACCGGGGAAGGTGCCAGCAAGGAGTTCTCTGGTAGTTTTTACATTGCTCCGCTAGGCAGCGGAAAGACACCACAAAAGTTGTTCTACCGGCTCTCTGGGCTGAGATTGGGAACCGCTGACTTTTTGACTAAGCCGGTGAAAAAAACGTTCCAAACACACCCCGTGCACAACTCCACCGGGGAAGGTGCCAGCAAGGAGTTCTCTGGTAGTTTTTACATTGCTCCGCTAGGCAGCGGAAAGACACCACAAAAGTTGTTCTACCGCTCTCTGGGCTGAGATGGGGAACCGCTGACTTTTTGACTAAGCCGGTGAAAAAACGTTCCAAACACACCCCGTGCACAACTCCACCGGGGAAGGTGCCAGCAAGGAGTTCTCTGGTAGTTTTTACATTGCTCCGCTAGGCAGCGGAAAGACACCACAAAAGTTGTTCTACCGGCTCTCTGGGCTGAGATTGGGAACCGCTGACTTTTTGACTAAGCCGGTGAAAAAACGTTCCAAACACACCCCGTGCACAACTCCACCGGGGAAGGTGCCAGCAAGGAGTTCTCTGGTAGTTTTTACATTGCTCCGCTAGGCAGCGGAAAGACACCACAAAAGTTGTTCTACCGGCTCTCTGGGCTGAGATGGGGAACCGCTGACTTTTTGACTAAGCCGGTGAAAAAACGTTCCAAACACACCCCATGCACAACTCCACCGGGGAAGGTGCCAGCAAGGAGTTCTCTGGTAGTTTTTACATTGCTCCGCTAGGCAGCTGAAAGACACCACAAAAGTTGTTCTACCTGCTCTCTGGGCTGAGATGGGGAACCGCTGACTTTTTGACTAAGCCGGTGAAAAAAACGTTCCAAACACACCCCGTGCACAACTCCACCGGGGAAGGTGCCAGCAAGGAGTTCTCTGGTAGTTTTTACATTGCTCCGCTAGGCAGCGGAAAGACACCACAAAAGTTGTTCTACCGGCTCTCTGGGCTGAGATGGGGAACCGCTGACTTTTTGACTAAGCCGGTGAAAAAACGTTCCAACACACCCCGTGCACAACTCCACCGGGGAAGGTGCCAGCAAGGAGTCTCTGGTAGTTTTTACATTGCTCCGCTAGGCAGCTGAAAGACACCACAAAAGTTGTTCTACCTGCTCTCTGGGCTGAGATGGGGAACCGCTGACTTTTTGACTAAGCCGGTGAAAAAAACGTTCCAAACACACCCCGTGCACAACTCCACCGGGGAAGGTGCCAGCAAGGAGTTCTCTGGTAGTTTTTACATTGCTCCGCTAGGCAGCGGAAAGACACCACAAAAGTTGTTCTACCGGCTCTCTGGCTGAGATGGGGAACCGCTGACTTTTTGACTAAGCCGGTGAAAAAACGTTCCAAACACACCCCGTGCACAACTCCACCGGGGAAGGTGCCAGCAAGGAGTTCTCTGGTAGTTTTTACATTGCTCCGCTAGGCAGCGGAAAGACACCACAAAAGTTGTTCTACCTGCTCTCTGGGCTGAGATGGGGAACCGCTGACTTTTTGACTAAGCCGGTGAAAAAACGTTCCAAACACACCCCGTGCACAACTCCACCGGGGAAGGTGCCAGCAAGGAATTCTCTGGTAGTTTTTACATTGCTCCGCTAGGCAGCGGAAAGACACCACAAAAGTTGTTCTACCGGCTCTCTGGGCTGAGATGGGGAACCGCTGACTTTTTGACTAAGCCGGTGAAAAAACGTTCCAAACACACCCCGTGCACAACTCCACCGGGGAAGGTGCCAGCAAGGAATTCTCTGGTAGTTTTTACATTGCTCCGCTAGGCAGCGGAAAGACACCACAAAAGTTGTTCTACCTGCTCTCTGGGCTGAGATGGGAACCGCTGACTTTTTGACTAAGCCGGTGAAAAAACGTTCCAAACACACCCCGTGCACAACTCCACCGGGAAGGTGCCAGCAAGGAATTCTCTGGTAGTTTTTACATTGCTCCGCTAGGCAGCTGAAAGACACCACAAAAGTTGTTCTACCGGCTCTCTGGGCTGAGATGGGGAACCGCTGACTTTTTGACTAAGCCGGTGAAAAAACGTTCCAAACACACCCCGTGCACAACTCCACCGGGGAAGGTGCCAGCAAGGAGTTCTCTGGTAGTTTTTACATTGCTCCGCTAGGCAGCGGAAAGACACCACAAAAGTTGTTCTACCGGCTCTCTGGGCTGAGATGGGGAACCGCTGACTTTTTGACTAAGCCGGTGAAAAAACGTTCCAACACACCCCGTGCACAACTCCACCGGGGAAGGTGCCAGCAAGGAATTCTCTGGTAGTTTTTACATTGCTCCGCTAGGCAGCGGAAAGACACCACAAAAGTTGTTCTACCGGCTCTCTGGCTGAGATTGGGAACCGCTGACTTTTTGACTAAGCCGGTGAAAAAACGTTCCAAACACACCCCGTGCACAACTCCACCGGGGAAGGTGCCAGCAAGGAGTTCTCTGGTAGTTTTTACATTGCTCCGCTAGCAGCGGAAAGACACCACAAAAGTTGTTCTACCGGCTCTCTGGGCTGAGATGGGGAACCGCTGACTTTTTGACTAAGCCGGTGAAAAAACGTTCCAAACACACCCCGTGCACAACTCCACCGGGAAGGTGCCAGCAAGGAGTTCTCTGGTAGTTTTTACATTGCTCCGCTAGGCAGCTGAAAGACACCACAAAAGTTGTTCTAACCTGCTCTCTGGGCTGAGATGGGGAACCGCTGACTTTTTGACTAAGCCGGTGAAAAAACGTTCCAAACACACCCCGTGCACAACTCCACCGGGGAAGGTGCCAGCAAGGAGTTCTCTGGTAGTTTTTACATTGCTCCGCTAGGCAGCGGAAAGACACCACAAAAGTTGTTCTACCTGCTCTCTGGGCTGAGATGGGGAACCGCTGACTTTTTGACTAAGCCGGTGAAAAAAACGTTCCAAATACACCCCGTGCACAACTCCACCGGGGAAGGTGCCAGCAAGGAGTTCTCTGGTAGTTTTTACATTGCTCCGCTAGGCAGCGGAAAGACACCACAAAAGTTGTTCTACCTGCTCTCTGGGCTGAGATGGGGAACCGCTGACTTTTTGACTAAGCCGGTGAAAAAACGTTCCAAACACACCCCGTGCACAACTCCACCGGGGAAGGTGCCAGCAAGGAGTTCTCTGGTAGTTTTTACATTGCTCCGCTAGGCAGCGGAAAGACACCCCGAAAGTTGTTCTACCTGCTCTCTGGGCTGAGATGGGGAACCGCTGACTTTTTGACTAAGCCGGTGAAAAAAACGATCCAAACACACCCCGTGCACAACTCCACCGGGGAAGGTGCCAGCAAGGAGTTCTCTGGTAGTTTTTACATTGCTCCGCTAGGCAGCGGAAAGACACCACAAAAGTTGTTCTACCTGCTCTCTGGGCTGAGATGGGGAACCGCTGACTTTTTGACTAAGCCGGTGAAAAAAACGTTCCAAACACACCCCGTGCACAACTCCACCGGGGAAGTGCCAGCAAGGAGTTCTCTGGTAGTTTTTACATTGCTCCGCTAGGCAGCTGAAAGACACCACAAAAGTTGTTCTACCTGCTTTCTGGGCTGAGATGGGGAACCGCTGACTTTTTGACTAAGCCGGTGAAAAAAACGTTCCAAACACACCCCGTGCACAACTCCACCGGGGAAGGTGCCAGCAAGGAGTTCTCTGGTAGTTTTTACATTGCTCCGCTAGGCAGCGGAAAGACACCACAAAAGTTGTTCTACCTGCTCTCTGGGCTGAGATGGGGAACCGCTGACTTTTTGACTAAGCCGGTGAAAAAACGTTCCAAACACACCCCGTGCACAACTCCACCGGGGAAGGTGCCAGCAAGGAATTCTCTGGTAGTTTTTACATTGCTCCGCTAGGCAGCGGAAAGACACCCCAAAAGTTGTTCTACCTGCTCTCTGGGCTGAGATGGGGAACCGCAGACTTTTTGACTAAGCCGGTGAAAAAACGTTCCAAAACACACCCCGTGCACAACTCCACCGGGGAAGGTGCCAGCAAGGAGTTCTCTGGTAGTTTTTACATTGCTCCGCTAGGCAGTGGAAAGACACCACAAAAGTTGTTCTACCTGCTCTCTGGGCTGAGATAGGGAACCGCTGACTTTTTGACTAAGCCGGTGAAAAAACGTTCCAAACACACCCCGTGCACAACTCCACCGGGGAAGGTGCCAGCAAGGAGTTCTCTGGTAGTTTTTACATTGCTCCGCTAGGCAGCGGAAAGACACCACAAAAGTTGTTCTACCGGCTCTCTGGGCTGAGATGGGGAACCGCTGACTTTTTGACTAAGCCGGTGAAAAAACGTTCCAAACACACCCGTGCACAACTCCACCGGGAAGGTGCCAGCAAGGAGTTCTCTGGTAGTTTTTACATTGCTCCGCTAGGCAGCGGAAAGACACCACAAAAGTTGTTCTACCGGCTCTCTGGGCTGAGATGGGGAACCGCTGACTTTTTGACTAAGCCGGTGAAAAAACGTTCCAAACACACCCCGTGCACAACTCCACCGGGGAAGGTGCCAGCAAGGAGTTCTCTGGTAGTTTTTACATTGCTCCGCTAGGCAGCGGAAAGACACCACAAAAGTTGTTCTACCGGCTCTCTGGGCTGAGATGGGGAACCGCTGACTTTTTGACTAAGCCGGTGAAAAAACGTTCCAAACACACCCCGTGCACAACTCCACCGGGAAGGTGCCAGCAAGGAGTTCTCTGGTAGTTTTTACATTGCTCCGCTAGGCAGCGGAAAGACACCACAAAAGTTGTTCTACCTGCTCTCTGGGCTGAGATGGGGAACCGCTGACTTTTTGACTAAGCCGGTGAAAAAACGTTCCAAACACACCCGTGCACAACTCCACCGGGGAAGGTGCCAGCAAGGAGTTCTCTGGTAGTTTTTACATTGCTCCGCTAGGCAGCTGAAAGACACCACAAAAGTTGTTCTACCTGCTCTCTGGGCTGAGATGGGGAACCGCTGACTTTTTGACTAAGCCGGTGAAAAAACGTTCCAAACACACCCGTGCACAACTCCACCGGGGAAGGTGCCAGCAAGGAATTCTCTGGTAGTTTTTACATTGCTCCGCTAGCAGCTGAAAGACACCACAAAAGTTGTTCTACCGGCTCTCTGGGCTGAGATGGGGAATCGCTGACTTTTGACTAAGCCGGTGAAAAAAACGTTCCAAACACACCCCGTGCACAACTCCACCGGGGAAGGTGCCAGCAAGGAGTTCTATGGTAGTTTTTACATTGCTCCGCTAGGCAGCTGAAAGACACCACAAAAGTTGTTCTACCTGCTCTCTGGGCTGAGATAGGGAACCGCTGACTTTTTGACTAAGCCGGTGAAAAAACGTTCCAAACACACCCCGTGCACAACTCCACCGGGGAAGGTGCCAGCAAGGAGTTCTCTGGTAGTTTTTACATTGCTCCGCTAGGCAGCTGAAAGACACCACAAAAGTTGTTCTACCTGCTTTCTGGGCTGAGATGGGGAACCGCTGACTTTTTGACTAAGCCGGTGAAAAAAAACGTTCCAAACACACCCCGTGCACAACTCCACCGGGAAGGTGCCAGCAAGGAGTTCTATGGTAGTTTTTACATTGCTCCGCTAGGCAGCTGAAAGACACCACAAAAGTTGTTCTACCTGCTCTCTGGGCTGAGATAGGGAACCGCTGACTTTTTGACTAAGCCGGTGAAAAATCGTTCCAAACACACCCCGTGCACAACTCCACCGGGGAAGGTGCCAGCAAGGAGTTCTATGGTAGTTTTTACATTGCTCCGCTAGGCAGCTGAAAGACACCACAAAAGTTGTTCTACCTGCTCTCTGGGCTGAGATAGGGAACCGCTGACTTTTTGACTAAGCCGGTGAAAAAACGTTCCAAACACACCCCGTGCACAACTCCACCGGGGAAGGTGCCAGCAAGGAGTTCTCTGGTAGTTTTTACATTGCTCCTCTAGGCATCGGAAAGACACCCCAAAAGTTGTTCTACCGGCTCTCTGGGCTGAGATGGGGAACCGCTGACTTTTTGACTAAGCCGGTGAAAAAAACGTTCCAAACACACCCCGTGCACAACTCCACCGGGGAAGGTGCCAGCAAGGAGTTCTCTGGTAGTTTTTACATTGCTCCGCTAGGCAGCTGAAAGACACCACAAAAGTTGTTCTACCGCTCTCTGGGCTGAGATGGGGAACCGCTGACTTTTTGACTAAGCCGGTGAAAAAACGTTCCAAACACACCCCGTGCACAACTCCACCGGGGAAGGTGCCAGCAAGGAGTTCTCTGGTAGTTTTTACATTGCTCCGCTAGGCAGCTGAAAGACACCACAAAAAGTTGTTCTACCTGCTTTCTGGGCTGAGATGGGGAACCGCTGACTTTTTGACTAAGCCGGTGAAAAAACGTTCCAAACACACCCCATGCACAACTCCACCGGGGAAGGTGCCAGCAAGGAGTTCTCTGGTAGTTTTTACATTGCTCCGCTAGGCAGCTGAAAGACACCACAAAAGTTGTTCTACCTGCTCTCTGGGCTGAGATGGGGAACCGCTGACTTTTTGACTAAGCCGGTGAAAAAACGTTCCAAACACACCCCGTGCACAACTCCACCGGGGAAGGTGCCAGCAAGGAGTTCTCTGGTAGTTTTTACATTGCTCGCTAGGCAGCTGAAAGACACCACAAAAGTTGTTCTACCTGCTTTCTGGGCTGAGATGGGGAACCGCTGACTTTTTGACTAAGCCGGTGAAAAAAAACGTTCCAAACACACCCCGTGCACAACTCCACCGGGGAAGGTGCCAGCAAGGAGTTCTCTGGTAGTTTTTACATTGCTCGGCTAGGCAGCGGAAAGACACCACAAAAGTTGTTCTAGTTCTACCGGCTCTCTGGGCTGAGATGGGGAACCGCTGACTTTTTGACTAAGCCGGTGAAAAAACGTTCCAAACACACCCCGTGCACAACTCCACCGGGGAAGGTGCCAGCAAGGAATTCTCTGGTAGTTTTTACATTGCTCCGCTAGGCAGCGGAAAGACACCACAAAAGTTGTTCTACCGGCTCTCTGGGCTGAGATGGGGAACCGCTGACTTTTTGACTAAGCCGGTGAAAAAACGTTCCAAACACACCCCGTGCACAACTCCACCGGGGAAGGTGCCAGCAAGGAGTTCTCTGGTAGTTTTTACATTGCTCCGCTAGGCAGCGGAAAGACACCACAAAAGTTGTTCTACCGGCTCTCTGGGCTGAGATGGGGAACCGCTGACTTTTTGACTAAGCCGGTGAAAAAACGTTCCAAACACACCCCGTGCACAACTCCACCGGGGAAGGTGCCAGCAAGGAGTTCTCTGGTAGTTTTTACATTGCTCCGCTAGGCAGCTGAAAGACACCACAAAAGTTGTTCTACCTGCTTTCTGGGCTGAGATGGGGAACCGCTGACTTTTTGACTAAGCCGGTGAAAAAACGTTCCAAACACACCCCGTGCACAACTCCACCGGGGAAGGTGCCAGCAAGGAATTCTCTGGTAGTTTTTACATTGCTCCGCTAGGCAGCGGAAAGACACCACAAAAGTTGTTCTACCTGCTCTCTGGGCTGAGATGGGGAACCGCTGACTTTTTGACTAAGCCGGTGAAAAAACGTTCCAAACACACCCCGTGCACAACTCCACCGGGGAAGGTGCCAGCAAGGAGTTCTCTGGTAGTTTTTACATTGCTCCGCTAGGCAGCGGAAAGACACCACAAAAGTTGTTCTACCGGCTCTCTGGGCTGAGATGGGGAACCGCTGACTTTTTGACTAAGCCGGTGAAAAAACGTTCCAAACACACCCCGTGCACAACTCCACCGGGGAAGGTGCCAGCAAGGAGTTCTCTGGTAGTTTTTACATTGCTCCGCTAGGCAGCGGAAAGACACCACAAAAGTTGTTCTACCTGCTCTCTGGGCTGAGATGGGGAACCGCTGACTTTTTGACTAAGCCGGTGAAAAAACGTTCCAAACACACCCCGTGCACAACTCCACCGGGGAAGGTGCCAGCAAGGAGTTCTCTGGTAGTTTTTACATTGCTCCGCTAGGCAGCGGAAAGACACCACAAAAGTTGTTCTACCGGCTCTCTGGGCTGAGATGGGGAACCGCTGACTTTTTGACTAAGCCGGTGAAAAAACGTTCCAAACACACCCCGTGCACAACTCCACCGGGGAAGGTGCCAGCAAGGAATTCTCTGGTAGTTTTTACATTGCTCCGCTAGGCAGCGGAAAGACACCACAAAAGTTGTTCTACCTGCTCTCTGGGCTGAGATGGGGAACCGCTGACTTTTTGACTAAGCCGGTGAAAAAACGTTCCAAACACACCCCGTGCACAACTCCACCGGGGAAGGTGCCAGCAAGGAGTTCTCTGGTAGTTTTTACATTGCTCCGCTAGGCAGCGGAAAGACACCACAAAAGTTGTTCTACCTGCTCTCTGGGCTGAGATGGGGAACCGCTGACTTTTTGACTAAGCCAGTGAAAAAACGTTCCAAACACACCCCGTGCACAACTCCACCGGGGAAGGTGCCAGCAAGGAGTTCTCTGGTAGTTTTTACATTGCTCCGCTAGGCAGCTGAAAGACACCACAAAAGTTGTTCTACCTGCTCTCTGGGCTGAGATGGGGAACCGCTGACTTTTTGACTAAGCCGGTGAAAAAACGTTCCAAACACACCCCGTGCACAACTCCACCGGGGAAGGTGCCAGCAAGGAGTTCTCTGGTAGTTTTTACATTGCTCCGCTAGGCAGCTGAAAGACACCACAAAAGTTGTTCTACCTGCTCTCTGGGCTGAGATGGGGAACCGCTGACTTTTTGACTAAGCCGGTGAAAAAAACGTTCCAAACACACCCCGTGCACAACTCCACCGGGGAAGGTGCCAGCAAGGAGTTCTATGGTAGTTTTTACATTGCTCCGCTAGGCAGCTGAAAGACACCACAAAAGTTGTTCTACCTGCTCTCTGGGCTGAGATAGGGAACCGCTGACTTTTTGACTAAGCCGGTGAAAAAATGTTCCAAACACACCCCGTGCACAACTCCACCGGGGAAGGTGCCAGCAAGGAGTTCTCTGGTAGTTTTTACATTGCTCCTCTAGGCATCGGAAAGACACCACAAAAGTTGTTCTACCGGCTCTCTGGGCTGAGATGGGGAACCGCTGACTTTTTGACTAAGCCGGTGAAAAAACGTTCCAAACACACCCCGTGCACAACTCCACCGGGGAAGGTGCCAGCAAGGAGTTCTCTGGTAGTTTTTACATTGCTCCGCTAGGCAGCTGAAAGACACCACAAAAGTTGTTCTACCGGCTCTCTGGGCTGAGATGGGGAACCGCTGACTTTTTGACTAAGCCGGTGAAAAAACGTTCCAAACACACCCCGTGCACAACTCCACCGGGGAAGGTGCCAGCAAGGAGTTCTCTGGTAGTTTTTACATTGCTCCGCTAGGCAGCTGAAAGACACCACAAAAGTTGTTCTACCGGCTCTCTGGGCTGAGATGGGGAACCGCTGACTTTTTGACTAAGCCGGTGAAAAAACGTTCCAAACACACCCCGTGCACAACTCCACCGGGGAAGGTGCCAGCAAGGAGTTCTCTGCTAGTTTTTACATTGCTCCGCTAGGCAGCTGAAAGACACCACAAAAGTTGTTCTACCTGCTTTCTGGGCTGAGATGGGGAACCGCTGACTTTTTGACTAAGCCGGTGAAAAAACGTTCCAAACACACCCCGTGCACAACTCCACCGGGGAAGGTGCCAGCAAGGAATTCTCTGGTAGTTTTTACATTGCTCCGCTAGGCAGCGGAAAGACACCACAAAAGTTGTTCTACCTGCTCTCTGGGCTGAGATGGGGAACCGCTGACTTTTTGACTAAGCCGGTGAAAAAACGTTCCAAACACACCCCGTGCACAACTCCACCGGGGAAGGTGCCAGCAAGGAGTTCTCTGGTAGTTTTTACATTGCTCCGCTAGGCAGCTGAAAGACACCACAAAAGTTGTTCTACCGGCTCTCTGGGCTGAGATGGGGAACCGCTGACTTTTTGTCTAAGCCGGTGAAAAAACGTTCCAAACACACCCCGTGCACAACTCCACCGGGGAAGGTGCCAGCAAGGAGTTCTCTGGTAGTTTTTACATTGCTCCGCTAGGCAGCTGAAAGACACCACAAAAGTTGTTCTACCTGCTCTCTGGGCTGAGATGGGGAACCGCTGACTTTTTGACTAAGCCGGTGAAAAAACGTTCCAAACACACCCCATGCACAACTCCACCGGGGAAGGTGCCAGCAAGGAGTTCTCTGGTAGTTTTTACATTGCTCCGCTAGGCAGCGGAAAGACACCACAAAAGTTGTTCTACCGGCTCTCTGGGCTGAGATGGGGAACCGCTGACTTTTTGACTAAGCCGGTGAAAAAACGTTCCAAACACACCCCGTGCACAACTCCACCGAGGAAGGTGCCAGCAAGGAATTCTCTGGTAGTTTTTACATTGCTCCGCTAGGCAGCGGAAAGACACCACAAAAGTTGTTCTACCTGCTCTCTGGGCTGAGATGGGGAACCGCTGACTTTTTGACTAAGCCGGTGAAAAAACGTTCCAAACACACCCCGTGCACAACTCCACCGGGGAAGGTGCCAGCAAGGAATTCTCTGGTAGTTTTTACATTGCTCCGCTAGGCAGCGGAAAGACACCACAAAAGTTGTTCTACCGGCTCTCTGGGCTGAGATGGGGAACCGCTGACTTTTTGACTAAGCCGGTGAAAAAACGTTCCAAACACACCCCGTGCACAACTCCACCGGGGAAGGTGCCAGCAAGGAGTTCTCTGGTAGTTTTTACATTGCTCCGCTAGGCAGCGGAAAGACACCACAAAAGTTGTTCTACCTGCTCTCTGGGCTGAGATGGGGAACCGCTGACTTTTTGACTAAGCCGGTGAAAAAACGTTCCAAACACACCCCGTGCACAACTCCACCGGGGAAGGTGCCAGCAAGGAATTCTCTGGTAGTTTTTACATTGCTCCGCTAGGCAGCGGAAAGACACCACAAAAGTTGTTCTACCGGCTCTCTGGGCTGAGATTGGGAACCGCTGACTTTTTGACTAAGCCGGTGAAAAAACGTTCCAAACACACCCCGTGCACAACTCCACCGGGGAAGGTGCCAGCAAGGAGTTCTCTGGTAGTTTTTACATTGCTCCGCTAGGCAGCGGAAAGACACCACAAAAGTTGTTCTACCGGCTCTCTGGGCTGAGATGGGGAACCGCTGACTTTTTGACTAAGCCGGTGAAAAAACGTTCCAAACACACCCCGTGCACAACTCCACCGGGGAAGGTGCCAGCAAGGAGTTCTCTGGTAGTTTTTACATTGCTCCGCTAGGCAGCTGAAAGACACCACAAAAGTTGTTCTACCTGCTCTCTGGGCTGAGATGGGGAACCGCTGACTTTTTGACTAAGCCGGTGAAAAAACGTTCCAAACACACCCCGTGCACAACTCCACCGGGGAAGGTGCCAGCAAGGAATTCTCTGGTAGTTTTTACATTGCTCCGCTAGGCAGCGGAAAGACACCACAAAAGTTGTTCTACCGGCTCTCTGGGCTGAGATGGGGAACCGCTGACTTTTTGACTAAGCCGGTGAAAAAACGTTCCAAACACACCCCGTGCACAACTCCACCGGGGAAGGTGCCAGCAAGGAATTCTCTGGTAGTTTTTACATTGCTCCGCTAGGCAGCGGAAAGACACCACAAAAGTTGTTCTACCTGCTCTCTGGGCTGAGATGGGGAACCGCTGACTTTTTGACTAAGCCGGTGAAAAAAACGTTCCAAACACACCCCATGCACAACTCCACCGAGGAAGGTGCCAGCAAGGAGTTCTCTGGTAGTTTTTACATTGCTCCGCTAGGCAGCTGAAAGACACCACAAAAGTTGTTCTACCTGCTTTCTGGGCTGAGATGGGGAACCGCTGACTTTTTGACTAAGCCGGTGAAAAAAACGTTCCAAACACACCCCGTGCACAACTCCACCGGGGAAGGTGCCAGCAAGGAGTTCTCTGGTAGTTTTTACATTGCTCGGCTAGGCAGCGGAAAGACACCACAAAAGTTGTTCTACCGGCTCTCTGGGCTGAGATGGGGAACCGCTGACTTTTTGACTAAGCCGGTGAAAAAACGTTCCAAACACACCCCGTGCACAACTCCACCGGGGAAGGTGCCAGCAAGGAATTCTCTGGTAGTTTTTACATTGCTCCGCTAGGCAGCGGAAAGACACCACAAAAGTTGTTCTACCGGCTCTCTGGGCTGAGATGGGGAACCGCTGACTTTTTGACTAAGCCGGTGAAAAAACGTTCCAAACACACCCCGTGCACAACTCCACCGGGGAAGGTGCCAGCAAGGAGTTCTCTGGTAGTTTTTACATTGCTCCGCTAGGCAGCGGAAAGACACCACAAAAGTTGTTCTACCGGCTCTCTGGGCTGAGATGGGGAACCGCTGACTTTTTGACTAAGCCGGTGAAAAAACGTTCCAAACACACCCCGTGCACAACTCCACCGGGGAAGGTGCCAGCAAGGAGTTCTCTGGTAGTTTTTACATTGCTCCGCTAGGCAGCTGAAAGACACCACAAAAGTTGTTCTACCTGCTTTCTGGGCTGAGATGGGGAACCGCTGACTTTTTGACTAAGCCGGTGAAAAAACGTTCCAAACACACCCCGTGCACAACTCCACCGGGGAAGGTGCCAGCAAGGAATTCTCTGGTAGTTTTTACATTGCTCCGCTAGGCAGCGGAAAGACACCACAAAAGTTGTTCTACCGGCTCTCTGGGCTGAGATGGGGAACCGCTGACTTTTTGACTAAGCCGGTGAAAAAACGTTCCAAACACACCCCGTGCACAACTCCACCGGGGAAGGTGCCAGCAAGGAATTCTCTGGTAGTTTTTACATTGCTCCGCTAGGCAGCGGAAAGACACCACAAAAGTTGTTCTACCTGCTCTCTGGGCTGAGATGGGGAACCGCTGACTTTTTGACTAAGCCGGTGAAAAAAACGTTCCAAACACACCCCATGCACAACTCCACCGAGGAAGGTGCCAGCAAGGAGTTCTCTGGTAGTTTTTACATTGCTCCGCTAGGCAGCTGAAAGACACCACAAAAGTTGTTCTACCTGCTTTCTGGGCTGAGATGGGGAACCGCTGACTTTTTGACTAAGCCGGTGAAAAAAACGTTCCAAACACACCCCGTGCACAACTCCACCGGGGAAGGTGCCAGCAAGGAGTTCTCTGGTAGTTTTTACATTGCTCGGCTAGGCAGCGGAAAGACACCACAAAAGTTGTTCTACCGGCTCTCTGGGCTGAGATGGGGAACCGCTGACTTTTTGACTAAGCCGGTGAAAAAACGTTCCAAACACACCCCGTGCACAACTCCACCGGGGAAGGTGCCAGCAAGGAATTCTCTGGTAGTTTTTACATTGCTCCGCTAGGCAGCGGAAAGACACCACAAAAGTTGTTCTACCGGCTCTCTGGGCTGAGATGGGGAACCGCTGACTTTTTGACTAAGCCGGTGAAAAAACGTTCCAAACACACCCCGTGCACAACTCCACCGGGGAAGGTGCCAGCAAGGAGTTCTCTGGTAGTTTTTACATTGCTCCGCTAGGCAGCGGAAAGACACCACAAAAGTTGTTCTACCGGCTCTCTGGGCTGAGATGGGGAACCGCTGACTTTTTGACTAAGCCGGTGAAAAAACGTTCCAAACACACCCCGTGCACAACTCCACCGGGGAAGGTGCCAGCAAGGAGTTCTCTGGTAGTTTTTACATTGCTCCGCTAGGCAGCTGAAAGACACCACAAAAGTTGTTCTACCTGCTTTCTGGGCTGAGATGGGGAACCGCTGACTTTTTGACTAAGCCGGTGAAAAAACGTTCCAAACACACCCCGTGCACAACTCCACCGGGGAAGGTGCCAGCAAGGAATTCTCTGGTAGTTTTTACATTGCTCCGCTAGGCAGCGGAAAGACACCACAAAAGTTGTTCTACCTGCTCTCTGGGCTGAGATGGGGAACCGCTGACTTTTTGACTAAGCCGGTGAAAAAACGTTCCAAACACACCCCGTGCACAACTCCACCGGGGAAGGTGCCAGCAAGGAGTTCTCTGGTAGTTTTTACATTGCTCCGCTAGGCAGCGGAAAGACACCACAAAAGTTGTTCTACCTGCTCTCTGGGCTGAGATGGGGAACCGCTGACTTTTTGACTAAGCCGGTGAAAAAACGTTCCAAACACACCCCGTGCACAACTCCACCGGGGAAGGTGCCAGCAAGGAGTTCTCTGGTAGTTTTTACATTGCTCCGCTAGGCAGCGGAAAGACACCACAAAAGTTGTTCTACCGGCTCTCTGGGCTGAGATGGGGAACCGCTGACTTTTTGACTAAGCCGGTGAAAAAACGTTCCAAACACACCCCGTGCACAACTCCACCGGGGAAGGTGCCAGCAAGGAATTCTCTGGTAGTTTTTACATTGCTCCGCTAGGCAGCGGAAAGACACCACAAAAGTTGTTCTACCTGCTCTCTGGGCTGAGATGGGGAACCGCTGACTTTTTGACTAAGCCGGTGAAAAAACGTTCCAAACACACCCCGTGCACAACTCCACCGGGGAAGGTGCCAGCAAGGAGTTCTCTGGTAGTTTTTACATTGCTCCGCTAGGCAGCTGAAAGACACCACAAAAGTTGTTCTACCTGCTCTCTGGGCTGAGATGGGGAACCGCTGACTTTTTGACTAAGCCGGTGAAAAAAACGTTCCAAACACACCCCGTGCACAACTCCACCGGGGAAGGTGCCAGCAAGGAGTTCTATGGTAGTTTTTACATTGCTCCGCTAGGCAGCTGAAAGACACCACAAAAGTTGTTCTACCTGCTCTCTGGGCTGAGATAGGGAACCGCTGACTTTTTGACTAAGCCGGTGAAAAAATGTTCCAAACACACCCCGTGCACAACTCCACCGGGGAAGGTGCCAGCAAGGAGTTCTCTGGTAGTTTTTACATTGCTCCTCTAGGCATCGGAAAGACACCACAAAAGTTGTTCTACCTGCTCTCTGGGCTGAGATGGGGAACCGCTGACTTTTTGACTAAGCCGGTGAAAAAACGTTCCAAACACACCCCGTGCACAACTCCACCGGGGAAGGTGCCAGCAAGGAGTTCTCTGGTAGTTTTTACATTGCTCCGCTAGGCAGCTGAAAGACACCACAAAAGTTGTTCTACCGGCTCTCTGGGCTGAGATGGGGAACCGCTGACTTTTTGACTAAGCCGGTGAAAAAACGTTCCAAACACACCCCGTGCACAACTCCACCGGGGAAGGTGCCAGCAAGGAGTTCTCTGGTAGTTTTTACATTGCTCCGCTAGGCAGCTGAAAGACACCACAAAAGTTGTTCTACCTGCTTTCTGGGCTGAGATGGGGAACCGCTGACTTTTTGACTAAGCCGGTGAAAAAAACGTTCCAAACACACCCCATGCACAACTCCACCGAGGAAGGTGCCAGCAAGGAGTTCTCTGGTAGTTTTTACATTGCTCCGCTAGGCAGCTGAAAGACACCACAAAAGTTGTTCTACCTGCTTTCTGGGCTGAGATGGGGAACCGCTGACTTTTTGACTAAGCCGGTGAAAAAAACGTTCCAAACACACCCCATGCACAACTCCACCGGGGAAGGTGCCAGCAAGGAGTTCTCTGGTAGTTTTTACATTGCTCCGCTAGGCAGCTGAAAGACACCACAAAAGTTGTTCTACCTGCTCTCTGGGCTGAGATGGGGAACCGCTGACTTTTTGACTAAGCCGGTGAAAAAACGTTCCAAACACACCCCGTGCACAACTCCACCGGGGAAGGTGCCAGCAAGGAGTTCTCTGGTAGTTTTTACATTGCTCCGCTAGGCAGCTGAAAGACACCACAAAAGTTGTTCTACCTGCTTTCTGGGCTGAGATGGGGAACCGCTGACTTTTTGACTAAGCCGGTGAAAAAACGTTCCAAACACACCCCGTGCACAACTCCACCGGGGAAGGTGCCAGCAAGGAGTTCTCTGGTAGTTTTTACATTGCTCCGCTAGGCAGCTGAAAGACACCACAAAAGTTGTTCTACCGGCTCTCTGGGCTGAGATGGGGAACCGCTGACTTTTTGACTAAGCCGGTGAAAAAACGTTCCAAACACACCCCGTGCACAACTCCACCGGGGAAGGTGCCAGCAAGGAGTTCTCTGGTAGTTTTTACATTGCTCCGCTAGGCAGCTGAAAGACACCACAAAAGTTGTTCTACCGGCTCTCTGGGCTGAGATGGGGAACCGCTGACTTTTTGACTAAGCCGGTGAAAAAACGTTCCAAACACACCCCGTGCACAACTCCACCGGGGAAGGTGCCAGCAAGGAGTTCTCTGGTAGTTTTTACATTGCTCCGCTAGGCAGCTGAAAGACACCACAAAAGTTGTTCTACCTGCTTTCTGGGCTGAGATGGGGAACCGCTGACTTTTTGACTAAGCCGGTGAAAAAACGTTCCAAACACACCCCGTGCACAACTCCACCGGGGAAGGTGCCAGCAAGGAATTCTCTGGTAGTTTTTACATTGCTCCGCTAGGCAGCGGAAAGACACCACAAAAGTTGTTCTACCTGCTCTCTGGGCTGAGATGGGGAACCGCTGACTTTTTGACTAAGCCGGTGAAAAAACGTTCCAAACACACCCCGTGCACAACTCCACCGGGGAAGGTGCCAGCAAGGAGTTCTCTGGTAGTTTTTACATTGCTCCGCTAGGCAGCGGAAAGACACCACAAAAGTTGTTCTACCGGCTCTCTGGGCTGAGATGGGGAACCGCTGACTTTTTGTCTAAGCCGGTGAAAAAACGTTCCAAACACACCCCGTGCACAACTCCACCGGGGAAGGTGCCAGCAAGGAGTTCTCTGGTAGTTTTTACATTGCTCCGCTAGGCAGCTGAAAGACACCACAAAAGTTGTTCTACCTGCTCTCTGGGCTGAGATGGGGAACCGCTGACTTTTTGACTAAGCCGGTGAAAAAACGTTCCAAACACACCCCATGCACAACTCCACCGGGGAAGGTGCCAGCAAGGAGTTCTCTGGTAGTTTTTACATTGCTCCGCTAGGCAGCGGAAAGACACCACAAAAGTTGTTCTACCGGCTCTCTGGGCTGAGATGGGGAACCGCTGACTTTTTGACTAAGCCGGTGAAAAAACGTTCCAAACACACCCCGTGCACAACTCCACCGGGGAAGGTGCCAGCAAGGAATTCTCTGGTAGTTTTTACATTGCTCCGCTAGGCAGCGGAAAGACACCACAAAAGTTGTTCTACCTGCTCTCTGGGCTGAGATGGGGAACCGCTGACTTTTTGACTAAGCCGGTGAAAAAACGTTCCAAACACACCCCGTGCACAACTCCACCGGGGAAGGTGCCAGCAAGGAATTCTCTGGTAGTTTTTACATTGCTCCGCTAGGCAGCGGAAAGACACCACAAAAGTTGTTCTACCGGCTCTCTGGGCTGAGATGGGGAACCGCTGACTTTTTGACTAAGCCGGTGAAAAAACGTTCCAAACACACCCCGTGCACAACTCCACCGGGGAAGGTGCCAGCAAGGAGTTCTCTGGTAGTTTTTACATTGCTCCGCTAGGCAGCGGAAAGACACCACAAAAGTTGTTCTACCTGCTCTCTGGGCTGAGATGGGGAACCGCTGACTTTTTGACTAAGCCGGTGAAAAAACGTTCCAAACACACCCCGTGCACAACTCCACCGGGGAAGGTGCCAGCAAGGAATTCTCTGGTAGTTTTTACATTGCTCCGCTAGGCAGCGGAAAGACACCACAAAAGTTGTTCTACCGGCTCTCTGGGCTGAGATTGGGAACCGCTGACTTTTTGACTAAGCCGGTGAAAAAACGTTCCAAACACACCCCGTGCACAACTCCACCGGGGAAGGTGCCAGCAAGGAGTTCTCTGGTAGTTTTTACATTGCTCCGCTAGGCAGCTGAAAGACACCACAAAAGTTGTTCTACCGGCTCTCTGGGCTGAGATGGGGAACCGCTGACTTTTTGACTAAGCCGGTGAAAAAACGTTCCAAACACACCCCGTGCACAACTCCACCGGGGAAGGTGCCAGCAAGGAGTTCTCTGGTAGTTTTTACATTGCTCCGCTAGGCAGCTGAAAGACACCACAAAAGTTGTTCTACCTGCTCTCTGGGCTGAGATGGGGAACCGCTGACTTTTTGACTAAGCCGGTGAAAAAACGTTCCAAACACACCCCGTGCACAACTCCACCGGGGAAGGTGCCAGCAAGGAATTCTCTGGTAGTTTTTACATTGCTCCGCTAGGCAGCGGAAAGACACCACAAAAGTTGTTCTACCGGCTCTCTGGGCTGAGATGGGGAACCGCTGACTTTTTGACTAAGCCGGTGAAAAAACGTTCCAAACACACCCCGTGCACAACTCCACCGGGGAAGGTGCCAGCAAGGAATTCTCTGGTAGTTTTTACATTGCTCCGCTAGGCAGCGGAAAGACACCACAAAAGTTGTTCTACCTGCTCTCTGGGCTGAGATGGGGAACCGCTGACTTTTTGACTAAGCCGGTGAAAAAAACGTTCCAAACACACCCCATGCACAACTCCACCGAGGAAGGTGCCAGCAAGGAGTTCTCTGGTAGTTTTTACATTGCTCCGCTAGGCAGCTGAAAGACACCACAAAAGTTGTTCTACCTGCTTTCTGGGCTGAGATGGGGAACCGCTGACTTTTTGACTAAGCCGGTGAAAAAAACGTTCCAAACACACCCCGTGCACAACTCCACCGGGGAAGGTGCCAGCAAGGAGTTCTCTGGTAGTTTTTACATTGCTCCGCTAGGCAGCTGAAAGACACCACAAAAGTTGTTCTACCTGCTCTCTGGGCTGAGATGGGGAACCGCTGACTTTTTGACTAAGCCGGTGAAAAAACGTTCCAAACACACCCCGTGCACAACTCCACCGGGGAAGGTGCCAGCAAGGAGTTCTCTGGTAGTTTTTACATTGCTCCGCTAGGCAGCTGAAAGACACCACAAAAGTTGTTCTACCTGCTCTCTGGGCTGAGATGGGGAACCGCTGACTTTTTGACTAAGCCGGTGAAAAAACGTTCCAAACACACCCCGTGCACAATTCCACCGGGGAAGGTGCCAGCAAGGAGTTCTCTGGTAGTTTTTACATTGCTCCGCTAGGCAGCGGAAAGACACCACAAAAGTTGTTCTACCTGCTCTCTGGGCTGAGATGGGGAACCGCTGACTTTTTGACTAAGCCGGTGAAAAAACGTTCCAAACACACCCCGTGCACAACTCCACCGGGGAAGGTGCCAGCAAGGAGTTCTCTGGTAGTTTTTACATTGCTCCGCTAGGCAGCTGAAAGACACCACAAAAGTTGTTCTACCGGCTCTCTGGGCTGAGATGGGGAACCGCTGACTTTTTGACTAAGCCGGTGAAAAAACGTTCCAAACACACCCCGTGCACAACTCCACCGGGGAAGGTGCCAGCAAGGAGTTCTCTGGTAGTTTTTACATTGCTCCGCTAGGCAGCTGAAAGACACCACAAAAGTTGTTCTACCTGCTCTCTGGGCTGAGATGGGGAACCGCTGACTTTTTGACTAAGCCGGTGAAAAAACGTTCCAAACACACCCCGTGCACAACTCCACCGGGGAAGGTGCCAGCAAGGAGTTCTCTGGTAGTTTTTACATTGCTCCGCTAGGCAGCGGAAAGACACCACAAAAGTTGTTCTACCTGCTCTCTGGGCTGAGATGGGGAACCGCTGACTTTTTGACTAAGCCGGTGAAAAAACGTTCCAAACACACCCCGTGCACAACTCCACCGGGGAAGGTGCCAGCAAGGAGTTCTCTGGTAGTTTTTACATTGCTCCGCTAGGCAGCGGAAAGACACCACAAAAGTTGTTCTACCGGCTCTCTGGGCTGAGATGGGGAACCGCTGACTTTTTGTCTAAGCCGGTGAAAAAACGTTCCAAACACACCCCGTGCACAACTCCACCGGGGAAGGTGCCAGCAAGGAGTTCTCTGGTAGTTTTTACATTGCTCCGCTAGGCAGCGGAAAGACACCACAAAAGTTGTTCTACCTGCTCTCTGGGCTGAGATGGGGAACCGCTGACTTTTTGACTAAGCCGGTGAAAAAACGTTCCAAACACACCCCATGCACAACTCCACCGGGGAAGGTGCCAGCAAGGAGTTCTCTGGTAGTTTTTACATTGCTCCGCTAGGCAGCGGAAAGACACCACAAAAGTTGTTCTACCGGCTCTCTGGGCTGAGATGGGGAACCGCTGACTTTTTGACTAAGCCGGTGAAAAAACGTTCCAAACACACCCCGTGCACAACTCCACCGGGGAAGGTGCCAGCAAGGAATTCTCTGGTAGTTTTTACATTGCTCCGCTAGGCAGCGGAAAGACACCACAAAAGTTGTTCTACCTGCTCTCTGGGCTGAGATGGGGAACCGCTGACTTTTTGACTAAGCCGGTGAAAAAACGTTCCAAACACACCCCGTGCACAACTCCACCGGGGAAGGTGCCAGCAAGGAATTCTCTGGTAGTTTTTACATTGCTCCGCTAGGCAGCGGAAAGACACCACAAAAGTTGTTCTACCGGCTCTCTGGGCTGAGATGGGGAACCGCTGACTTTTTGACTAAGCCGGTGAAAAAACGTTCCAAACACACCCCGTGCACAACTCCACCGGGGAAGGTGCCAGCAAGGAGTTCTCTGGTAGTTTTTACATTGCTCCGCTAGGCAGCGGAAAGACACGACAAAAGTTGTTCTACCTGCTCTCTGGGCTGAGATGGGGAACCGCTGACTTTTTGACTAAGCCGGTGAAAAAACGTTCCAAACACACCCCGTGCACAACTCCACCGGGGAAGGTGCCAGCAAGGAATTCTCTGGTAGTTTTTACATTGCTCCGCTAGGCAGCGGAAAGACACCACAAAAGTTGTTCTACCGGCTCTCTGGGCTGAGATTGGGAACCGCTGACTTTTTGACTAAGCCGGTGAAAAAACGTTCCAAACACACCCCGTGCACAACTCCACCGGGGAAGGTGCCAGCAAGGAGTTCTCTGGTAGTTTTTACATTGCTCCGCTAGGCAGCTGAAAGACACCACAAAAGTTGTTCTACCTGCTCTCTGGGCTGAGATGGGGAACCGCTGACTTTTTGACTAAGCCGGTGAAAAAACGTTCCAAACACACCCCGTGCACAACTCCACCGGGGAAGGTGCCAGCAAGGAATTCTCTGGTAGTTTTTACATTGCTCCGCTAGGCAGCGGAAAGACACCACAAAAGTTGTTCTACCGGCTCTCTGGGCTGAGATGGGGAACCGCTGACTTTTTGACTAAGCCGGTGAAAAAACGTTCCAAACACACCCCGTGCACAACTCCACCGGGGAAGGTGCCAGCAAGGAATTCTCTGGTAGTTTTTACATTGCTCCGCTAGGCAGCGGAAAGACACCACAAAAGTTGTTCTACCTGCTCTCTGGGCTGAGATGGGGAACCGCTGACTTTTTGACTAAGCCGGTGAAAAAACGTTCCAAACACACCCCGTGCACAACTCCACCGGGGAAGGTGCCAGCAAGGAATTCTCTGGTAGTTTTTACATTGCTCCGCTAGGCAGCGGAAAGACACCACAAACGTTGTTCTACCGGCTCTCTGGGCTGAGATGGGGAACCGCTGACTTTTTGACTAAGCCGGTGAAAAAACGTTCCAAACACACCCCGTGCACAACTCCACCGGGGAAGGTGCCAGCAAGGAGTTCTCTGGTAGTTTTTACATTGCTCCGCTAGGCAGCTGAAAGACACCCCAAAAGTTGTTCTACCTGCTCTCTGGGCTGAGATGGGGAACCGCTGACTTTTTGACTAAGCCGGTGAAAAAACGTTCCAAACACACCCCGTGCACAACTCCACCGGGGAAGGTGCCAGCAAGGAGTTCTCTGGTAGTTTTTACATTGCTCCGCTAGGCAGCGGAAAGACACCACAAAAGTTGTTCTACCGGCTCTCTGGGCTGAGATGGGGAACCGCTGACTTTTTGACTAAGCCGGTGAAAAAACGTTCCAAACACACCCCGTGCACAACTCCACCGGGGAAGGTGCCAGCAAGGAATTCTCTGGTAGTTTTTACATTGCTCCGCTAGGCAGCGGAAAGACACCACAAAAGTTGTTCTACCTGCTCTCTGGGCTGAGATGGGGAACCGCTGACTTTTTGACTAAGCCGGTGAAAAAACGTTCCAAACACACCCCGTGCACAACTCCACCGGGGAAGGTGCCAGCAAGGAATTCTCTGGTAGTTTTTACATTGCTCCGCTAGGCAGCGGAAAGACACCACAAACGTTGTTCTACCGGCTCTCTGGGCTGAGATGGGGAACCGCTGACTTTTTGACTAAGCCGGTGAAAAAACGTTCCAAACACACCCCGTGCACAACTCCACCGGGGAAGGTGCCAGCAAGGAGTTCTCTGGTAGTTTTTACATTGCTCCGCTAGGCAGCTGAAAGACACCACAAAAGTTGTTCTACCTGCTCTCTGGGCTGAGATGGGGAACCGCTGACTTTTTGACTAAGCCGGTGAAAAAACGTTCCAAACACACCCCGTGCACAACTCCACCGGGGAAGGTGTCAGCAAGGAGTTCTCTGGTAGTTTTTACATTGCTCCGCTAGGCAGCGGAAAGACACCACAAAAGTTGTTCTACCTGCTCTCTGGGCTGAGATGGGGAACCGCTGACTTTTTGACTAAGCCGGTGAAAAAAACGTTCCAAACACACCCCGTGCACAACTCCACCGGGGAAGGTGCCAGCAAGGAGTTCTCTGGTAGTTTTTACATTGCTCCGCTAGGCAGCGGAAAGACACCACAAAAGTTGTTCTACCTGCTCTCTGGGCTGAGATGGGGAACCGCTGACTTTTTGACTAAGCCGGTGAAAAAACGTTCCAAACACACCCCGTGCACAACTCCACCGGGGAAGGTGCCAGCAAGGAGTTCTCTGGTAGTTTTTACATTGCTCCGCTAGGCAGCTGAAAGACACCACAAAAGTTGTTCTACCTGCTCTCTGGGCTGAGATGGGGAACCGCTGACTTTTTGACTAAGCCGGTGAAAAAAACGTTCCAAACACACCCCGTGCACAACTCCACCGGGGAAGGTGCCAGCAAGGAGTTCTCTGGTAGTTTTTACATTGCTCCGCTAGGCAGCTGAAAGACACCACAAAAGTTGTTCTACCGGCTCTCTGGGCTGAGATGGGGAACCGCTGACTTTTTGACTAAGCCGGTGAAAAAACGTTCCAAACACACCCCGTGCACAACTCCACCGGGGAAGGTGCCAGCAAGGAGTTCTCTGGTAGTTTTTACATTGCTCCGCTAGGCAGCTGAAAGACACCACAAAAGTTGTTCTACCGGCTCTCTGGGCTGAGATGGGGAACCGCTGACTTTTTGACTAAGCCGGTGAAAAAAACGTTCCAAACACACCCCGTGCACAACTCCACCGGGAAGGTGCCAGCAAGGAGTTCTCTGATAGTTTTTACATTGCTCCGCTAGGCAGCTGAAAGACACCACAAAAGTTGTTCTACCTGCTCTCTGGGCTGAGATGGGGAACCGCTGACTTTTTGACTAAGCCGGTGAAAAAACGTTCCAAACACACCCCGTGCACAACTCCACCGGGGAAGGTGCCAGCAAGGAGTTCTCTGGTAGTTTTTACATTGCTCCGCTAGGCAGCGGAAAGACACCACAAAAGTTGTTCTACCTGCTCTTTGGGCTGAGATGGGGAACCGCTGACTTTTTGACTAAGCCGGTGAAAAATCGTTCCAAACACACCCCGTGCACAACTCCACCGGGGAAGGTGCCAGCAAGGAGTTCTCTGGTAGTTTTTACATTGCTCCGCTAGGCAGCTGAAAGACACCACAAAAGTTGTTCTACCTGCTCTCTGGGCTGAGATGGGGAACCGCTGACTTTTTGACTAAGCCGGTGAAAAAACGTTCCAAACACACCCCGTGCACAACTCCACCGGGGAAGGTGCCAGCAAGGAGTTCTCTGGTAGTTTTTACATTGCTCCGCTAGGCAGCTGAAAGACACCACAAAAGTTGTTCTACCGGCTCTCTGGGCTGAGATGGGGAACCGCTGACTTTTTGACTAAGCCGGTGAAAAAACGTTCCAAACACACCCCGTGCACAACTCCACCGGGGAAGGTGCCAGCAAGGAGTTCTCTGGTAGTTTTTACATTGCTCCGCTAGGCAGCTGAAAGACACCACAAAAGTTGTTCTACCTGCTCTCTGGGCTGAGATGGGGAACCGCTGACTTTTTGACTAAGCCGGTGAAAAAACGTTCCAAACACACCCCGTGCACAACTCCACCGGGGAAGGTGCCAGCAAGGAATTCTCTGGTAGTTTTTACATTGCTCCGCTAGGCAGCGGAAAGACACCACAAAAGTTGTTCTACCGGCTCTCTGGGCTGAGATGGGGAACCGCTGACTTTTTGACTAAGCCGGTGAAAAAACGTTCCAAACACACCCCGTGCACAACTCCACCGGGGAAGGTGCCAGCAAGGAATTCTCTGGTAGTTTTTACATTGCTCCGCTAGGCAGCGGAAAGACACCACAAAAGTTGTTCTACCTGCTCTCTGGGCTGAGATGGGGAACCGCTGACTTTTTGACTAAGCCGGTGAAAAAACGTTCCAAACACACCCCGTGCACAACTCCACCGGGGAAGGTGCCAGCAAGGAATTCTCTGGTAGTTTTTACATTGCTCCGCTAGGCAGCGGAAAGACACCACAAACGTTGTTCTACCGGCTCTCTGGGCTGAGATGGGGAACCGCTGACTTTTTGACTAAGCCGGTGAAAAAACGTTCCAAACACACCCCGTGCACAACTCCACCGGGGAAGGTGCCAGCAAGGAGTTCTCTGGTAGTTTTTACATTGCTCCGCTAGGCAGCTGAAAGACACCCCAAAAGTTGTTCTACCTGCTCTCTGGGCTGAGATGGGGAACCGCTGACTTTTTGACTAAGCCGGTGAAAAAACGTTCCAAACACACCCCGTGCACAACTCCACCGGGGAAGGTGCCAGCAAGGAGTTCTCTGGTAGTTTTTACATTGCTCCGCTAGGCAGCGGAAAGACACCACAAAAGTTGTTCTACCGGCTCTCTGGGCTGAGATGGGGAACCGCTGACTTTTTGACTAAGCCGGTGAAAAAACGTTCCAAACACACCCCGTGCACAACTCCACCGGGGAAGGTGCCAGCAAGGAATTCTCTGGTAGTTTTTACATTGCTCCGCTAGGCAGCGGAAAGACACCACAAAAGTTGTTCTACCTGCTCTCTGGGCTGAGATGGGGAACCGCTGACTTTTTGACTAAGCCGGTGAAAAAACGTTCCAAACACACCCCGTGCACAACTCCACCGGGGAAGGTGCCAGCAAGGAATTCTCTGGTAGTTTTTACATTGCTCCGCTAGGCAGCGGAAAGACACCACAAACGTTGTTCTACCGGCTCTCTGGGCTGAGATGGGGAACCGCTGACTTTTTGACTAAGCCGGTGAAAAAACGTTCCAAACACACCCCGTGCACAACTCCACCGGGGAAGGTGCCAGCAAGGAGTTCTCTGGTAGTTTTTACATTGCTCCGCTAGGCAGCTGAAAGACACCACAAAAGTTGTTCTACCTGCTCTCTGGGCTGAGATGGGGAACCGCTGACTTTTTGACTAAGCCGGTGAAAAAACGTTCCAAACACACCCCGTGCACAACTCCACCGGGGAAGGTGTCAGCAAGGAGTTCTCTGGTAGTTTTTACATTGCTCCGCTAGGCAGCGGAAAGACACCACAAAAGTTGTTCTACCTGCTCTCTGGGCTGAGATGGGGAACCGCTGACTTTTTGACTAAGCCGGTGAAAAAAACGTTCCAAACACACCCCGTGCACAACTCCACCGGGGAAGGTGCCAGCAAGGAGTTCTCTGGTAGTTTTTACATTGCTCCGCTAGGCAGCGGAAAGACACCACAAAAGTTGTTCTACCTGCTCTCTGGGCTGAGATGGGGAACCGCTGACTTTTTGACTAAGCCGGTGAAAAAACGTTCCAAACACACCCCGTGCACAACTCCACCGGGGAAGGTGCCAGCAAGGAGTTCTCTGGTAGTTTTTACATTGCTCCGCTAGGCAGCGGAAAGACACCCCGAAAGTTGTTCTACCTGCTCTCTGGGCTGAGATGGGGAACCGCTGACTTTTTGACTAAGCCGGTGAAAAAAACGTTCCAAACACACCCCGTGCACAACTCCACCGGGGAAGGTGCCAGCAAGGAGTTCTCTGGTAGTTTTTACATTGCTCCGCTAGGCAGCTGAAAGACACCACAAAAGTTGTTCTACCGGCTCTCTGGGCTGAGATGGGGAACCGCTGACTTTTTGACTAAGCCGGTGAAAAAACGTTCCAAACACACCCCGTGCACAACTCCACCGGGGAAGGTGCCAGCAAGGAGTTCTCTGGTAGTTTTTACATTGCTCCGCTAGGCAGCTGAAAGACACCACAAAAGTTGTTCTACCGGCTCTCTGGGCTGAGATGGGGAACCGCTGACTTTTTGACTAAGCCGGTGAAAAAAACGTTCCAAACACACCCCGTGCACAACTCCACCGGGGAAGGTGCCAGCAAGGAGTTCTCTGATAGTTTTTACATTGCTCCGCTAGGCAGCTGAAAGACACCACAAAAGTTGTTCTACCTGCTCTCTGGGCTGAGATGGGGAACCGCTGACTTTTTGACTAAGCCGGTGAAAAAACGTTCCAAACACACCCCGTGCACAACTCCACCGGGGAAGGTGCCAGCAAGGAGTTCTCTGGTAGTTTTTACATTGCTCCGCTAGGCAGCGGAAAGACACCACAAAAGTTGTTCTACCTGCTCTTTGGGCTGAGATGGGGAACCGCTGACTTTTTGACTAAGCCGGTGAAAAAACGTTCCAAACACACCCCGTGCACAACTCCACCGGGGAAGGTGCCAGCAAGGAGTTCTCTGGTAGTTTTTACATTGCTCCGCTAGGCAGCTGAAAGACACCACAAAAGTTGTTCTACCTGCTCTCTGGGCTGAGATGGGGAACCGCTGACTTTTTGACTAAGCCGGTGAAAAAACGTTCCAAACACACCCCGTGCACAACTCCACCGGGGAAGGTGCCAGCAAGGAATTCTCTGGTAGTTTTTACATTGCTCCGCTAGGCAGCGGAAAGACACCACAAAAGTTGTTCTACCGGCTCTCTGGGCTGAGATGGGGAACCGCTGACTTTTTGACTAAGCCGGTGAAAAAACGTTCCAAACACACCCCGTGCACAACTCCACCGGGGAAGGTGCCAGCAAGGAGTTCTCTGGTAGTTTTTACATTGCTCCGCTAGGCAGCTGAAAGACACCACAAAAGTTGTTCTACCTGCTCTCTGGGCTGAGATGGGGAACCGCTGACTTTTTGACTAAGCCGGTGAAAAAAAACGTTCCAAACACACCCCGTGCACAACTCCACCGGGGAAGGTGCCAGCAAGGAGTTCTCTGGTAGTTTTTACATTGCTCCGCTAGGCAGTGGAAAGACACCACAAAAGTTGTTCTACCTGCTCTCTGGGCTGAGATAGGGAACCGCTGACTTTTTGACTAAGCCGGTGAAAAAACGTTACAAACACACCCCGTGCACAACTCCACCGGGGAAGGTGCCAGCAAGGAGTTCTCTGGTAGTTTTTACATTGCTCCGCTAGGCAGCGGAAAGACACCACAAAAGTTGTTCTACCGGCTCTCTGGGCTGAGATGGGGAACCGCTGACTTTTTGACTAAGCCGGTGAAAAAACGCTCCAAACACACCCCGTGCACAACTCCACCGGGGAAGGTGCCAGCAAGGAGTTCTCTGGTAGTTTTTACATTGCTCCGCTAGGCAGCGGAAAGACACCACAAAAGTTGTTCTACCTGCTCTGTGGGCTGAGATGGGGAACCGCTGACTTTTTGACTAAGCCGGTGAAAAAACGTTCCAAACACAGCCCGTGCACAACTCCACCGGGGAAGGTGCCAGCAAGGAGTTCTCTGGTAGTTTTTACATTGCTCCGCTAGGCAGCGGAAAGACACCACAAAAGTTGTTCTACCGGCTCTCTGGGCTGAGATGGGGAACCGCTGACTTTTTGACTAAGCCGGTGAAAAAACGTTCCAAACACACCCCGTGCACAACTCCACCGGGGAAGGTGCCAGCAAGGAGTTCTCTGGTAGTTTTTACATTGCTCCACTAGGCAGCGGAAAGACACCACAAAAGTTGTTCTACCTGCTCTCTGGGCTGAGATGGGGAACCGCTGACTTTTTGACTAAGCCGGTGAAAAAACGTTCCAAACACACCCCGTGCACAACTCCACCGGGGAAGGTGCCAGCAAGGAGTTCTCTGGTAGTTTTTACATTGCTCCGCTAGGCAGCGGAAAGACACCACAAAAGTTGTTCTACCGGCTCTCTGGGCTGAGATGGGGAACCGCTGACTTTTTGACTAAGCCGGTGAAAAAAACGTTCCAAACACACCCCGTGCACAACTCCACCGGGGAAGGTGCCAGCAAGGCGTTCTCTGGTAGTTTTTACATTGCTCCGCTAGGCAGCGGAAAGACACCACAAAAGTTGTTCTACCTGCTTGCTGGGCTGAGATGGGGAACCGCTGACTTTTTGCCTAAGCCGGTGAAAAAACGTTCCAAACACACCCCATGCACAACTCCACCGGGGAAGGTGCCAGCAAGGAGTTCTGTTGGTAGTTCTTACACTGCCCCGGTAGCCAGATGAAAGAAACCACAAAAGTGGTTCTACCTGCTTTCTGGGCTGAGATGGGGAACCACTGACTTTTTGACTAAGCCGGTGAAAAAACGTTCCAAACACACCCCGTGCATAACTCCACCGGGGAAGGTGCCAGCAAGGAGTTCTCTGGTAGGTTTTACATTGCTCCGCTAGGCAGCTGAAAGACACCACAAAAGTTGTTCTACCGGCTCTCTGGGCTGAGATGGGGAACCGCTGACTTTTTGACTAAGCCGGTGAAAAAACGTTCCAAACACACCCCGTGCACAACTCCACCGGGGAAGGTGCCAGCAAGGAGTTCTCTGATAGTTTTTACATTGATCCGCTAGGCAGCTGAAAGACACCACAAAAGTTGTTCTACCTGCTCTCTGGGCTGAGATGGGGAACCGCTGACTTTTTGACTAAGCCGGTGAAAAAACGTTCCAAACACACCCCGTGCACAACTCCACCGGGGAAGGTGCCAGCAAGGAGTTCTCTGGTAGTTTTTACATTGCTCCGCTAGGCAGTGGAAAGACACCACAAAAGTTGTTCTACCGGCTTTCGGGGGTGAGATGGGGAACCGCTGACTTTTTGACTAAGCCGGTGAAAAAAACGTTCCAAACACACCCCGTGCACAACTCCACCGGGGAAGGTGCCAGCAAGGAGTTTTCTGGTAGTTTTTACATTGCTCCGCTAGGCAGCGGAAAGACACCACAAAAGTTGTTCTACCTGCTCTCTGGGCTGAGATGGGGAACCGCTGACTTTTTGACTAAGCCGGTGAAAAAACGTTCCAAACACACCCCGTGCACAACTCCACCGGGGAAGGTGCCAGCAAGGAATTCTCTGGTAGTTTTTACATTGCTCCGCTAGGCAGCGGAAAGACACCACAAAAGTTGTTCTACCGGCTCTCTGGGCTGAGATGGGGAACCGCTGACTTTTTGACTAAGCCGGTGAAAAAACGTTCCAAACACACCCCGTGCACAACTCCACCGGGGAAGGTGCCAGCAAGGAGTTCTCTGGTAGTTTTTACATTGCTCCGCTAGGCAGCTGAAAGACACCACAAAAGTTGTTCTACCTGCTCTCTGGGCTGAGATGGGGAACCGCTGACTTTTTGACTAAGCCGGTGAAAAAACGTTCCAAACACACCCCGTGCACAACTCCACCGGGGAAGGTGCCAGCAAGGAGTTCTCTGGTAGTTTTTACATTGCTCCGCTAGGCAGCGGAAAGACACCACAAAAGTTGTTCTACCGGCTCTCTGGGCTGAGATGGGGAACCGCTGACTTTTTGACTAAGCCGGTGAAAAAACGTTCCAAACACACCCCGTGCACAACTCCACCGGGGAAGGTGCCAGCAAGGAGTTCTCTGGTAGTTTTTACATTGCTCCGCTAGGCAGCTGAAAGACACCACAAAAGTTGTTCTACCGGCTCTCTGGGCTGAGATGGGGAACCGCTGACTTTTTGACTAAGCCGGTGAAAAAACGTTCCAAACACACCCCGTGCACAACTCCACCGGGGAAGGTGCCAGCAAGGAGTTCTCTGGTAGTTTTTACATTGCTCCACTAGGCAGCGGAAAGACACCACAAAAGTTGTTCTACCTGCTCTCTGGGCTGAGATGGGGAACCGCTGACTTTTTGACTAAGCCGGTGAAAAAACGTTCCAAACACACCCCGTGCACAACTCCACCGGGGAAGGTGCCAGCAAGGAGTTCTCTGGTAGTTTTTACATTGCTCCGCTAGGCAGCGGAAAGACACCACAAAAGTTGTTCTACCTGCTCTCTGGGCTGAGATGGGGAACCGCTGACTTTTTGCCTAAGCCGGTGAAAAAGCGTTCCAAACACACCCCATGCACAACTCCACCGGGGAAGGTGCCAGAAAGGAGTTCTGTTGGTAGTTCTTACACTGCCCCGGTAGCCAGATGAAAGAAACCACAAAAGTGGTTCTACCTGCTTTCTGGGCTGAGATGGGGAACCGCTGACTTTTTGACTAAGCCGGTGAAAAAACGTTCCAAACACACCCCGTGCATAACTCCACCGGGGAAGGTGCCAGCAAGGAGTTCTCTGGTAGGTTTTACATTGCTCCGCTAGGCAGCTGAAAGACACCACAAAAGTTGTTCTACCGGCTCTCTGGGCTGAGATGGGGAACCGCTGACTTTTTGACTAAGCCGGTGAAAAAACGTTCCAAACACACCCCGTGCACAACTCCACCGGGGAAGGTGCCAGCAAGGAGTTCTCTGATAGTTTTTACATTGCTCCGCTAGGCAGCTGAAAGACACCACAAAAGTTGTTCTACCTGCTCTCTGGGCTGAGATGGGGAACCGCTGACTTTTTGACTAAGCCGGTGAAAAAACGTTCCAAACACACCCCGTGCACAACTCCACCGGGGAAGGTGCCAGCAAGGAGTTCTCTGGTAGTTTTTACATTGCTCCGCTAGGCAGCGGAAAGACACCACAAAAGTTGTTCTACCTGCTCTCTGGGCTGAGATGGGGAACCGCTGACTTTTTGACTAAGCCGGTGAAAAAACGTTCCAAACACACCCCGTGCACAACTCCACCGGGGAAGGTGCCAGCAAGGAGTTCTCTGGTAGTTTTTACATTGCTCCGCTAGGCAGTGGAAAGACACCACAAAAGTTGTTCTACCGGCTTTCGGGGGTGAGATGGGGAACCGCTGACTTTTTGACTAAGCCGGTGAAAAAAACGTTCCAAACACACCCCGTGCACAACTCCACCGGGGAAGGTGCCAGCAAGGAGTTCTCTGGTAGTTTTTACATTGCTCCGCTAGGCAGCGGAAAGACACCACAAAAGTTGTTCTACCTGCTCTCTGGGCTGAGATGGGGAACCGCTGACTTTTTGACTAAGCCGGTGAAAAAACGTTCCAAACACACCCCGTGCACAACTCCACCGGGGAAGGTGCCAGCAAGGAATTCTCTGGTAGTTTTTACATTGCTCCGCTAGGCAGCGGAAAGACACCACAAAAGTTGTTCTACCGGCTCTCTGGGCTGAGATGGGGAACCGCTGACTTTTTGACTAAGCCGGTGAAAAAACGTTCCAAACACACCCCGTGCACAACTCCACCGGGGAAGGTGCCAGCAAGGAGTTCTCTGGTAGTTTTTACATTGCTCCGCTAGGCAGCTGAAAGACACCACAAAAGTTGTTCTACCTGCTCTCTGGGCTGAGATGGGGAACCGCTGACTTTTTGACTAAGCCGGTGAAAAAACGTTCCAAACACACCCCGTGCACAACTCCACCGGGGAAGGTGCCAGCAAGGAGTTCTCTGGTAGTTTTTACATTGCTCCGCTAGGCAGCGGAAAGACACCACAAAAGTTGTTCTACCGGCTCTCTGGGCTGAGATGGGGAACCGCTGACTTTTTGACTAAGCCGGTGAAAAAACGTTCCAAACACACCCCGTGCACAACTCCACCGGGGAAGGTGCCAGCAAGGAGTTCTCTGGTAGTTTTTACATTGCTCCGCTAGGCAGCTGAAAGACACCACAAAAGTTGTTCTACCTGCTTTCTGGGCTGAGATGGGGAACCGCTGACTTTTTGACTAAGCCGGTGAAAAAAAAACGTTCCAAACACACCCCGTGCACAACTCCACCGGGGAAGGTGCCAGCAAGGAGTTCTCTGGTAGTTTTTACATTGCTCCGCTAGGCAGTGGAAAGACACCACAAAAGTTGTTCTACCTGCTCTCTGGGCTGAGATAGGGAACCGCTGACTTTTTGACTAAGCCGGTGAAAAAACGTTCCAAACACACCCCGTGCACAACTCCACCGGGGAAGGTGCCAGCAAGGAATTCTCTGGTAGTTTTTACATTGCTCCGCTAGGCAGCGGAAAGACACCACAAAAGTTGTTCTACCGGCTCTCTGGGCTGAGATGGGGAACCGCTGACTTTTTGACTAAGCCGGTGAAAAAACGTTCCAAACACACCCGTGCACAACTCCACCGGGGAAGGTGCCAGCAAGGAGTTCTCTGGTAGTTTTTACATTGCTCCGCTAGGCAGCTGAAAGACACCACAAAAGTTGTTCTACCTGCTCTCTGGGCTGAGATGGGGAACCGCTGACTTTTTGACTAAGCCGGTGAAAAAACGTTCCAAACACACCCCGTGCACAACTCCACCGGGGAAGGTGTCAGCAAGGAGTTCTCTGGTAGTTTTTACATTGCTCCGCTAGGCAGCTGAAAGACACCACAAAAGTTGTTCTACCTGGTCTCTGGGCTGAGATGGGGA
>NW_027660095.1:0-53981 GCF_963210335.1 Falco punctatus
ACCCCAAAAGTTGTTCTACCTGCTTGCTGGGCTGAGATGGGGAACCGCTGACTTTTTGACTAAGCCGGTGAAAAAGCGTTCCAAACACACCCCATGCACAACTCCACCGGGGAAGGTGCCAGCAAGGAGTTCTCTGGTAGTTTTTACATTGCTCCGCTAGGCAGCTGAAAGACACCACAAAAGTTGTTCTACCTGCTTGCTGGGCTGAGATGGGGAACCGCTGACTTTTTGACTAAGCCGGTGAAAAAGCGTTCCAAACACCCCCCATGCACAACTCCACCGGGGAAGGTGCCAGCAAGGAGTTCTCTGGTAGTTTTTACATTGCTCCGCTAGGCAGCTGAAAGACACCACAAAAGTGGTTCTACCTGCTTTCTGGGCTGAGATGGGGAACCGCTGACTTTTTGCCTAAGCCGGTGAAAAAGCGTTCCAAACACCCCCCCATGCACAACTCCACCGGGGAAGGTGCCAGCAAGGAGTTCTCTGGTAGTTTTTACATTGCTCCGCTAGGCAGCTGAAAGACACCCCAAAAGTTGTTCTACCTGCTTGCTGGGCTGAGATGGGGAACCGCTGACTTTTTGACTAAGCCGGTGAAAAAGCGTTCCAAACACCCCCCCATGCACAACTCCACCGGGGAAGGTGCCAGCAAGGACTTCTCTGGTAGTTTTTACATTGCTCCGCTAGGCAGCTGAAAGACACCACAAAAGTGGTTCTACCTGCTTTCTGGGCTGAGATGGGGAACCGCTGACTTTTTGACTAAGCCGGTGAAAAAGCGTTCCAAACACCCCCCCATGCACAACTCCACCGGGGAAGGTGCCAGCAAGGAGTTCTCTGGTAGTTTTTACATTGCTCCGCTAGGCAGCTGAAAGACACCACAAAAGTTGTTCTACCTGCTTTCTGGGCTGAGATGGGGAACCGCTGACTTTTTGACTAAGCCGGTGAAAAAGCGTTCCAAACACACCCCATGCACAACTCCACCGGGGAAGGTGCCAGCAAGGAGTTCTCTGGTAGTTTTTACATTGCTCCGCTAGGCAGCTGAAAGACACCACAAAAGTTGTTCTACCTGCTTTCTGGGCTGAGATGGAGAACCGCTGACTTTTTGCCTAAGCCGGTGAAAAAGCGTTCCAAACACCCCCCATGCACAACTCCACCGGGGAAGGTGCCAGCAAGGAGTTCTCTGGTAGTTTTTACATTGCTCCGCTAGGCAGCTGAAAGACACCCCAAAAGTTGTTGTACCTGCTTGCTGGGCTGAGATGGGGAACCGCTGACTTTTTGACTAAGCCGGTGAAAAAGCGTTCCAAACACCCCCCATGCACAACTCCACCGGGGAAGGTGCCAGCAAGGAGTTCTCTGGTAGTTTTTACATTGCTCCGCTAGGCAGCTGAAAGACACCACAAAAGTTGTTCTACCGGCTTTCTGGGCTGAGATGGGGAACCGCTGACTTTTTGCCTAAGCCGGTGAAAAAGCGTTCCAAACACACCCCATGCACAACTCCACCGGGGAAGGTGCCAGAAAGGAGTTCTGTTGGTAGTTCTTACACTGCCCCGGTAGCCAGATGAAAGAAACCACAAAAGTGGTTCTACCTGCTTTCTGGGCTGAGATGGGGAACCGCTGACTTTTTGACTAAGCCGGTGAAAAAGCGTTCCAAACACCCCCCCATGCACAACTCCACCGGGGAAGGTGCCAGCAAGGAGTTCTCTGGTAGTTTTTACATTGCTCCGCTAGGCAGCTGAAAGACACACCAAAAGTTGTTCTACCGGCTTTCTGGGCTGAGATGGGGAACCGCTGACTTTTTGCCTAAGCCGGTGAAAAAGCGTTCCAAACACACCCCATGCACAACTCCACCGGGGAAGGTGCCAGCAAGGACTTCTCTGGTAGTTTTTACATTGCTCCGCTAGGCAGCTGAAAGACACCACAAAAGTGGTTCTACCTGCTTTCTGGGCTGAGATGGGGAACCGCTGACTTTTCGCCTAAGCCGGTGAAAAAGCGTTCCAAACACACCCCATGCACAACTCCACCGGGGAAGGTGCCAGCAAGGAGTTCTCTGGTAGTTTTTACATTGCTCCTCTAGGCAGCTGAAAGACACCCCAAAAGTTGTTCTACCGGCTTTCTGGGCTGAGATGGGGAACCGCTGACTTTTTGCCTAAGCCGGTGAAAAAGCGTTCCAAACACCCCCCATGCACAACTCCACCGGGGAAGGTGCCAGAAAGGAGTTCTGTTGGTAGTTCTTACACTGCCCCGGTAGCCAGATGAAAGAAACCACAAAAGTGGTTCTACCTGCTTTCTGGGCTGAGATGGGGAACCGCTGACTTTTTGACTAAGCCGGTGAAAAAGCGTTCCAAACACCCCCCCATGCACAACTCCACCGGGGAAGGTGCCAGCAAGGAGTTCTCTGGTAGTTTTTACATTGCTCCGCTAGGCAGCTGAAAGACACACCAAAAGTTGTTCTACCGGCTTTCTGGGCTGAGATGGGGAACCGCTGACTTTTTGCCTAAGCCGGTGAAAAAGCGTTCCAAACACCCCCCATGCACAACTCCACCGGGGAAGGTGCCAGCAAGGAGTTCTCTGGTAGTTTTTACATTGCTCCGCTAGGCAGCTGAAAGACACCACAAAAGTGGTTCTACCTGCTTTCTGGGCTGAGATGGGGAACCGCTGACTTTTTGCCTAAGCCGGTGAAAAAGCGTTCCAAACACACCCCATGGACAACTCCACCGGGGAAGGTGCCAGCAAGGAGTTCTCTGGTAGTTTTTACATTGCTCCGCTAGGCAGCTGAAAGACACCCCAAAAGTTGTTCTACCTGCTTTCTGGGCTGAGATGGGCAATCGCTGACTTTTTGACTAAGCCGGTGAAAAAGCGTTCCAAACACCCCCCATGCACAACTCCACCGGGGAAGGTGCCAGCAAGGACTTCTCTGGTAGTTTTTACATTGCTCCGCTAGGCAGCTGAAAGACACCACAAAAGTTGTTCTACCTGCTTTCTGGGCTGAGATGGGGAACCGCTGACTTTTTGCCTAAGCCGGTGAAAAAGCGTTCCAAACACCCCCCCATGCACAACTCCACCGGGGAAGGTGCCAGCAAGGAGTTCTCTGGTAGTTTTTACATTGCTCCGCTAGGCAGCTGAAAGACACCACAAAAGTGGTTCTACCTGCTTTCTGGGCTGAGATGGGGAACGGCTGACTTTTTGCCTAAGCCGGTGAAAAAGCGTTCCAAACACCCCCCATGCACAACTCCACCGGGGAAGGTGCCAGCAAGGAGTTCTCTGGTAGTTTTTACATTGCTCCGCTAGGCAGCTGAAAGACACCACAAAAGTGGTTCTACCTGCTTTCTGGGCTGAGATGGGGAACCGCTGACTTTTTGCCTAAGCCGGTGAAAAAGCGTTCCAAACACCCCCCATGCACAACTCCACCGGGGAAGGTGCCAGCAAGGAGTTCTCTGGTAGTTTTTACATTGCTCCGCTAGGCAGCTGAAAGACACCACAAAAGTGGTTCTACCTGCTTTCTGGGCTGAGATGGGGAACCGCTGACTTTTTGCCTAAGCCGGTGAAAAAGCGTTCCAAACACCCCCCCATGCACAACTCCACCGGGGAAGGTGCCAGAGAGGAGTTCTCTGGTAGTTTTTACATTGCTCCGCTAGGCAGCTGAAAGACACCACAAAAGTGGTTCTACCTGCTTTCTGGGCTGAGATGGGGAACCGCTGACTTTTTGACTAAGCCGGTGAAAAAGCGTTCCAAACACACCCCATGCACAACTCCACCGGGGAAGGTGCCAGCAAGGAGTTCTCTGGTAGTTTTTACATTGCTCCGCTAGGCAGCTGAAAGACACCACAAAAGTTGTTCTACCTGCTTGCTGGGCTGAGATGGGGAACCGCTGACTTTTTGACTAAGCCGGTGAAAAAGCGTTCCAAACACCCCCCATGCACAACTCCACCGGGGAAGGTGCCAGCAAGGAGTTCTCTGGTAGTTTTTACATTGCTCCGCTAGGCAGCTGAAAGACACCACAAAAGTGGTTCTACCTGCTTTCTGGGCTGAGATGGGGAACAGCTGACTTTTTGACTAAGCCGGTGAAAAAGCGTTCCAAACACCCCCATGCACAACTCCACCGGGGAAGGTGCCAGCAAGGAGTTCTCTGGTAGTTTTTACATTGCTCCGCTAGGCAGCTGAAAGAAACCACAAAAGTTGTTCTACCTGCTTGCTGGGCTGAGATGGGGAACGGCTGACTTTTTGCCTAAGCCGGTGAAAAAGCGTTCCAAACACCCCCCATGCACAACTCCACCGGGGAAGGTGCCAGAAAGGAGTTCTATTGGTAGTTCTTACAATGCCCCGGTAGCCAGATGAAAGAAACCACAAAAGTGGTTCTACCTGCTTTCTGGGCTGAGATGGGGAACCGCTGACTTTTTGCCTAAGCCGGTGAAAAAGCGTTCCAAACACCCCCCCATGCACAACTCCACCGGGGAAGGTGCCAGCAAGGAGTTCTCTGGTAGTTTTTACATTGCTCCGCTAGGCAGCTGAAAGACACCACAAAAGTTGTTCTACCTGCTTTCTGGGCTGAGATGGGGAACCGCTGACTTTTTGCCTAAGCCGGTGAAAAAGCGTTCCAAACACCCCCCATGCACAACTCCACCGGGGAAGGTGCCAGCAAGGAGTTCTCTGGTAGTTTTTACATTGCTCCGCTAGGCAGCTGAAAGACACCCCAAAAGTTGTTCTACCTGCTTGCTGGGCTGAGATGGGGAACCGCTGACTTTTTGCCTAAGCCGGTGAAAAAGCGTTCCAAACACCCCCCATGCACAACTCCACCGGGGAAGGTGCCAGCAAGGAGTTCTCTGGTAGTTTTTACATTGCTCCGCTAGGCAGCTGAAAGACACCCCAAAAGTTGTTGTACCTGCTTGCTGGGCTGAGATGGGGAACCGCTGACTTTTTGACTAAGCCGGTGAAAAAGCGTTCCAAACACCCCCCATGCACAACTCCACCGGGGAAGGTGCCAGCAAGGAGTTCTCTGGTAGTTTTTACATTGCTCCGCTAGGCAGCTGAAAGACACCACAAAAGTTGTTCTACCGGCTTTCTGGGCTGAGATGGGGAACCGCTGACTTTTTGCCTAAGCCGGTGAAAAAGCGTTCCAAACACACCCCATGCACAACTCCACCGGGGAAGGTGCCAGAAAGGAGTTCTGTTGGTAGTTCTTACACTGCCCCGGTAGCCAGATGAAAGACACCACAAAAGTGGTTCTACCTGCTTTCTGGGCTGATATGGGGAACCGCTGACTTTTTGACTAAGCCGGTGAAAAAGCGTTCCAAACACCCCCCCATGCACAACTCCACCGGGGAAGGTGCCAGCAAGGAGTTCTCTGGTAGTTTTTACATTGCTCCGCTAGGCAGCTGAAAGACACACCAAAAGTTGTTCTACCGGCTTTCTGGGCTGAGATGGGGAACCGCTGACTTTTTGCCTAAGCCGGTGAAAAAGCGTTCCAAACACACCCCATGCACAACTCCACCGGGGAAGGTGCCAGCAAGGACTTCTCTGGTAGTTTTTACATTGCTCCGCTAGGCAGCTGAAAGACACCACAAAAGTGGTTCTACCTGCTTTCTGGGCTGAGATGGGGAACGGCTGACTTTTCGCCTAAGCCGGTGAAAAAGCGTTCCAAACACACCCCATGCACAACTCCACCGGGGAAGGTGCCAGCAAGGAGTTCTCTGGTAGTTTTTACATTGCTCCTCTAGGCAGCTGAAAGACACCCCAAAAGTTGTTCTACCGGCTTTCTGGGCTGAGATGGGGAACCGCTGACTTTTTGCCTAAGCCGGTGAAAAAGCGTTCCAAACACCCCCCATGCACAACTCCACCGGGGAAGGTGCCAGAAAGGAGTTCTGTTGGTAGTTCTTACACTGCCCCGGTAGCCAGATGAAAGAAACCACAAAAGTGGTTCTACCTGCTTTCTGGGCTGAGATGGGGAACCGCTGACTTTTTGACTAAGCCGGTGAAAAAGCGTTCCAAACACCCCCCCATGCACAACTCCACCGGGGAAGGTGCCAGCAAGGAGTTCTCTGGTAGTTTTTACATTGCTCCGCTAGGCAGCTGAAAGACACACCAAAAGTTGTTCTACCGGCTTTCTGGGCTGAGATGGGGAACCGCTGACTTTTTGCCTAAGCCGGTGAAAAAGCGTTCCAAACACACCCCATGCACAACTCCACCGGGGAAGGTGCCAGCAAGGAGTTCTCTGGTAGTTTTTACATTGCTCCGCTAGGCAGCTGAAAGACACCACAAAAGTGGTTCTACCTGCTTTCTGGGCTGAGATGGGGAACCGCTGACTTTTTGCCTAAGCCGGTGAAAAAGCGTTCCAAACACACCCCATGGACAACTCCACCGGGGAAGGTGCCAGCAAGGAGTTCTCTGGTAGTTTTTACATTGCTCCGCTAGGCAGCTGAAAGACACCCCAAAAGTTGTTCTACCTGCTTTCTGGGCTGAGATGGGCAATCGCTGACTTTTTGACTAAGCCGGTGAAAAAGCGTTCCAAACACCCCCCATGCACAACTCCACCGGGGAAGGTGCCAGCAAGGACTTCTCTGGTAGTTTTTACATTGCTCCGCTAGGCAGCTGAAAGACACCACAAAAGTTGTTCTACCTGCTTTCTGGGCTGAGATGGGGAACCGCTGACTTTTTGCCTAAGCCGGTGAAAAAGCGTTCCAAACACCCCCCCATGCACAACTCCACCGGGGAAGGTGCCAGCAAGGAGTTCTCTGGTAGTTTTTACATTGCTCCGCTAGGCAGCTGAAAGACACCACAAAAGTGGTTCTACCTGCTTTCTGGGCTGAGATGGGGAACGGCTGACTTTTTGCCTAAGCCGGTGAAAAAGCGTTCCAAACACCCCCCATGCACAACTCCACCGGGGAAGGTGCCAGCAAGGAGTTCTCTGGTAGTTTTTACATTGCTCCGCTAGGCAGCTGAAAGACACCACAAAAGTGGTTCTACCTGCTTTCTGGGCTGAGATGGGGAACGGCTGACTTTTTGCCTAAGCCGGTGAAAAAGCGTTCCAAACACCCCCCATGCACAACTCCACCGGGGAAGGTGCCAGCAAGGAGTTCTCTGGTAGTTTTTACATTGCTCCGCTAGGCAGCTGAAAGACACCACAAAAGTGGTTCTACCTGCTTTCTGGGCTGAGATGGGGAACCGCTGACTTTTTGCCTAAGCCGGTGAAAAAGCGTTCCAAACACCCCCCCATGCACAACTCCACCGGGGAAGGTGCCAGAGAGGAGTTCTCTGGTAGTTTTTACATTGCTCCGCTAGGCAGCTGAAAGACACCCCAAAAGTTGTTCTACCTGCTTGCTGGGCTGAGATGGGGAACCGCTGACTTTTTGACTAAGCCGGTGAAAAAGCGTTCCAAACACACCCCATGCACAACTCCACCGGGGAAGGTGCCAGCAAGGAGTTCTCTGGTAGTTTTTACATTGCTCCGCTAGGCAGCTGAAAGACACCACAAAAGTTGTTCTACCTGCTTGCTGGGCTGAGATGGGGAACCGCTGACTTTTTGACTAAGCCGGTGAAAAAGCGTTCCAAACACCCCCCATGCACAACTCCACCGGGGAAGGTGCCAGCAAGGACTTCTCTGGTAGTTTTTACATTGCTCCGCTAGGCAGCTGAAAGACACCACAAAAGTGGTTCTACCTGCTTTCTGGGCTGAGATGGGGAACCGCTGACTTTTTGCCTAAGCCGGTGAAAAAGCGTTCCAAACACCCCCCCATGCACAACTCCACCGGGGAAGGTGCCAGCAAGGAGTTCTCTGGTAGTTTTTACATTGCTCCGCTAGGCAGCTGAAAGACACCCCAAAAGTTGTTCTACCTGCTTGCTGGGCTGAGATGGGGAACCGCTGACTTTTTGACTAAGCCGGTGAAAAAGCGTTCCAAACACCCCCCCATGCACAACTCCACCGGGGAAGGTGCCAGCAAGGAGTTCTCTGGTAGTTTTTACATTGCTCCGCTAGGCAGCTGAAAGACACCACAAAAGTGGTTCTACCTGCTTTCTGGGCTGAGATGGGGAATCGCTGACTTTTGCAGTCGGCTGGTGACAAAATGTTCCAAAGACACCCCATGCACAACTCCCCCGGGGAAGGTGCCAGCAAGGAGTTCTGTTGGTAGTTCTGACACTGCCCCGGTAGCCAGATGAAAGACACCACAAAAGTTGTTCTACCTGCTTTCTGGGCTGAGATGGGGAACCGCTGACTTTTTGACTAAGCCGGTGAAAAAGCGTTCCAAACACACCCCATGCACAACTCCACCGGGGAAGGTGCCAGCAAGGAGTTCTCTGGTAGTTTTTACATTGCTCCGCTAGGCAGCTGAAAGACACCCCAAAAGTTGTTCTACCTGCTTGCTGGGCTGAGATGGGGAACGGCTGACTTTTTGACTAAGCCGGTGAAAAAGCGTTCCAAACACACCCCATGCACAACTCCACCGGGGAAGGTGCCAGCAAGGAGTTCTCTGGTAGTTTTTACATTGCTCCGCTAGGCAGCTGAAAGACACCCCAAAAGTTGTTCTACCTGCTTGCTGGGCTGAGATGGGGAACCGCTGACTTTTTGCCTAAGCCGGTGAAAAAGCGTTCCAAACACACCCCATGCACAACTCCACCGGGGAAGGTGCCAGCAAGGAGTTCTCTGGTAGTTTTTACATTGCTCCGCTAGGCAGCTGAAAGACACCCCAAAAGTTGTTCTACCTGCTTGCTGGGCTGAGATGGGGAACCGCTGACTTTTTGCCTAAGCCGGTGAAAAAGCGTTCCAAACACCCCCCATGCACAACTCCACCGGGGAAGGTGCTAGCAAGGAGTTCTCTGGTAGTTTTTACATTGCTCCTCTAGGCAGCTGAAAGACACCCCAAAAGTTGTTCTACCTGCTTTCTGGGCTGAGATGGGGAACCGCTGACTTTTTGCCTAAGCCGGTGAAAAAGCGTTCCAAACACCCCCCCATGCACAACTCCACCGGGGAAGTTGCCAGCAAGGAGTTCTCTGGTAGTTTTTACATTGCTCCGCTAGGCAGCTGAAAGACACACCAAAAGTTGTTCTACCGGCTTTCTGGGCTGAGATGGGGAACCGCTGACTTTTTGCCGAAGCCGGTGAAAAAGCGTTCCAAACACACCCCATGCACAACTCCACCGGGGAAGGTGCCAGCAAGGACTTCTCTGGTAGTTTTTACATTGCTCCGCTAGGCAGCTGAAAGACACCACAAAAGTGGTTCTACCTGCTTTCTGGGCTGAGATGGGGAACGGCTGACTTTTGCCTAAGCCGGTGAAAAAGCGTTCCAAACACACCCCATGCACAACTCCACCGGGGAAGGTGCCAGCAAGGAGTTCTCTGGTAGTTTTTACATTGCTCCGCTAGGCAGCTGAAAGACACCCCAAAAGTTGTTCTACCTGCTTTCTGGGCTGAGATGGGGAACCGCTGACTTTTTGACTAAGCCGGTGAAAAAGCGTTCCAAACACCCCCCATGCACAACTCCACCGGGGAAGGTGCCAGCAAGGACTTCTCTGGTAGTTTTTACATTGCTCCGCTAGGCAGCTGAAAGACACCACAAAAGTGGTTCTACCTGCTTTCTGGGCTGAGATGGGGAACCGCTGACTTTTTGACTAAGCCGGTGAAAAAGCGTTCCAAACACCCCCCCATGCACAACTCCACCGGGGAAGGTGCCAGCAAGGAGTTCTCTGGTAGTTTTTACATTGCTGCGCTAGGCAGCTGAAAGACACCACAAAAGTTGTTCTACCTGCTTTCTGGGCTGAGATGGGGAACCGCTGACTTTTTGCCTAAGCCGGTGAAAAAGCGTTCCAAACACCCCCCATGCACAACTCCACCGGGGAAGGTGCCAGCAAGGAGTTCTCTGGTAGTTTTTACATTGCTCCGCTAGGCAGCTGAAAGACACCCCAAAAGTTGTTCTACCTGCTTGCTGGGCTGAGATGGGGAACCGCTGACTTTTTGCCTAAGCCGGTGAAAAAGCGTTCCAAACACCCCCCATGCACAACTCCACCGGGGAAGGTGCCAGCAAGGAGTTCTCTGGTAGTTTTTACATTGCTCCGCTAGGCAGCTGAAAGACACCCCAAAAGTTGTTCTACCTGCTTGCTGGGCTGAGATGGGGAACCGCTGACTTTTTGACTAAGCCGGTGAAAAAGCGTTCCAAACACCCCCCCATGCACAACTCCACCGGGGAAGGTGCCAGCAAGGAGTTCTCTGGTAGTTTTTACATTGCTCCGCTAGGCAGCTGAAAGACACCCCAAAAGTTGTTCTACCTGCTTTCTGGGCTGAGATGGGGAACCGCTGACTTTTTGCCTAAGCCGGTGAAAAAGCGTTCCAAACACCCCCCATGCACAACTCCACCGGGGAAGGTGCCAGCAAGGAGTTCTCTGGTAGTTTTTACATTGCTCCGCTAGGCAGCTGAAAGACACCACAAAAGTGGTTCTACCTGCTTTCTGGGCTGAGATGGGGAACCGCTGACTTTTTGCCTAAGCCGGTGAAAAAGCGTTCCAAACACCCCCCCATGCACAACTCCACCGGGGAAGGTGCCAGCAAGGAGTTCTCTGGTAGTTTTTACATTGCTCCGCTAGGCAGCTGAAAGACACCCCAAAAGTTGTTCTACCTGCTTGCTGGGCTGAGATGGGGAACCGCTGACTTTTTGACTAAGCCGGTGAAAAAGCGTTCCAAACACCCCCCATGCACAACTCCACCGGGGAAGGTGCCAGCAAGGAGTTCTCTGGTAGTTTTTACATTGCTCCTCTAGGCAGCTGAAAGACACCCCAAAAGTTGTTCTACCTGCTTTCTGGGCTGAGATGGGGAACCGCTGACTTTTTGCCTAAGCCGGTGAAAAAGCGTTCCAAACACACCCCATGCACAACTCCACCGGGGAAGGTGCCAGAAAGGAGTTCTGTTGGTAGTTCTTACACTGCCCCGGTAGCCAGATGAAAGAAACCACAAAAGTGGTTCTACCTGCTTTCTGGGCTGAGATGGGGAACCGCTGACTTTTTGCCTAAGCCGGTGAAAAAGCGTTCCAAACACCCCCCCATGCACAACTCCACCGGGGAAGTTGCCAGCAAGGAGTTCTCTGGTAGTTTTTACATTGCTCCGCTAGGCAGCTGAAAGACACACCAAAAGTTGTTCTACCGGCTTTCTGGGCTGAGATGGGGAACCGCTGACTTTTTGCCGAAGCCGGTGAAAAAGCGTTCCAAACACCCCCCCATGCACAACTCCACCGGGGAAGGTGCCAGCAAGGAGTTCTCTGGTAGTTTTTACATTGCTCCGCTAGGCAGCTGAAAGGCACCCCAAAAGTTGTTCTACCTGCTTTCTGGGCTGAGATGGGGAACCGCTGACTTTTTGCCTAAGCCGGTGAAAAAGCGTTCCAAACACCCCCCATGCACAACTCCACCGGGGAAGGTGCCAGCAAGGAGTTCTCTGGTAGTTTTTACATTGCTCCGCTAGGCAGCTGAAAGACACCCCAAAAGTTGTTCTACCTGCTTTCTGGGCTGAGATGGGGAACCGCTGACTTTTTGCCGAAGCCGGTGAAAAAGCGTTCCAAACACACCCCATGCACAACTCCACCGGGGAAGGTGCCAGCAAGGACTTCTCTGGTAGTTTTTACATTGCTCCGCTAGGCAGCTGAAAGACACCACGAGTGTGAGTGTTAGTGTGAGTGTGAGGGTGAGTGTGAGGGTGAGGGTTAGGATTAGGGTTAGGGTGAGTGTGAGTGTGAGGGTGAGAGTGAGTGTGAGGGTGAGTGTGAGTGTGAGGGTGAGGGTGAGTGTGAGGATAAGTGTGAGTGTGAAGGTGAAAGTTCTGTTGGTAGTTCTGACACTGCCCCGGTAGCCAGATGAAAGACACCACAAAAGTGGTTCTACCTGCTTTCTGGGCTGAGATGGGGAACGGCTGACTTTTGCCTAAGCCGGTGAAAAAGCGTTCCAAACACACCCCATGCACAACTCCACCGGGGAAGGTGCCAGCAAGGAGTTCTCTGGTAGTTTTTACATTGCTCCGCTAGGCAGCTGAAAGACACCCCAAAAGTTGTTCTACCTGCTTTCTGGGCTGAGATGGGGAACCGCTGACTTTTTGACTAAGCCGGTGAAAAAGCGTTCCAAACACCCCCCATGCACAACTCCACCGGGGAAGGTGCCAGCAAGGACTTCTCTGGTAGTTTTTACATTGCTCCGCTAGGCAGCTGAAAGACACCACAAAAGTGGTTCTACCTGCTTTCTGGGCTGAGATGGGGAACCGCTGACTTTTTGACTAAGCCGGTGAAAAAGCGTTCCAAACACCCCCCCCATGCACAACTCCACCGGGGAAGGTGCCAGCAAGGAGTTCTCTGGTAGTTTTTACATTGCTCCGCTAGGCAGCTGAAAGACACCACAAAAGTTGTTCTACCTGCTTTCTGGGCTGAGATGGGGAACCGCTGACTTTTTGACTAAGCCGGTGAAAAAGCGTTCCAAACACACCCCATGCACAACTCCACCGGGGAAGGTGCCAGCAAGGAGTTCTCTGGTAGTTTTTACATTGCTCCGCTAGGCAGCTGAAAGACACCCCAAAAGTTGTTCTACCTGCTTGCTGGGCTGAGATGGGGAACCGCTGACTTTTTGCCTAAGCCGGTGAAAAAGCGTTCCAAACACCCCCCATGCACAACTCCACCGGGGAAGGTGCCAGCAAGGAGTTCTCTGGTAGTTTTTACATTGCTCCGCTAGGCAGCTGAAAGACACCACAAAAGTGGTTCTACCTGCTTTCTGGGCTGAGATGGGGAACCGCTGACTTTTTGACTAAGCCGGTGAAAAAGCGTTCCAAACACCCCCCATGCACAACTCCACCGGGGAAGGTGCCAGCAAGGACTTCTCTGGTAGTTTTTACATTGCTCCGCTAGGCAGCTGAAAGACACCCCAAAAGTTGTTCTACCTGCTTGCTGGGCTGAGATGGGGAACCGCTGACTTTTTGACTAAGCCGGTGAAAAAGCGTTCCAAACACCCCCCATGCACAACTCCACCGGGGAAGGTGCCAGCAAGGAGTTCTCTGGTAGTTTTTACATTGCTCCGCTAGGCAGCTGAAAGACACCACAAAAGTGGTTCTACCTGCTTTCTGGGCTGAGATGGGGAACAGCTGACTTTTTGACTAAGCCGGTGAAAAAGCGTTCCAAACACCCCCCATGCACAACTCCACCGGGGAAGGTGCCAACAAGGAGTTCTCTGGTAGTTTTTACATTGCTCCGCTAGGCAGCTGAAAGACACCACAAAAGTGGTTCTACCTGCTTTCTGGGCTGAGATGGGGAACCGCTGACTTTTTGCCTAAGCCGGTGAAAAAGCGTTCCAAACACCCCCCCATGCACAACTCCACCGGGGAAGGTGCCAGCAAGGAGTTCTCTGGTAGTTTTTACATTGCTCCGCTAGGCAGCTGAAAGACACCCCAAAAGTTGTTCTACCTGCTTTCTGGGCTGAGATGGGGAACCGCTGACTTTTTGACTAAGCCGGTGAAAAAGCGTTCCAAACACCCCCCCATGCACAACTCCACCGGGGAAGGTGCCAGCAAGGACTTCTCTGGTAGTTTTTACATTGCTCCGCTAGGCAGCTGAAAGACCCCCCAAAAGTTGTTCTACCTGCTTTCTGGGCTGAGATGGGGAACCGCTGACTTTTTGCCTAAGCCGGTGAAAAAGCGTTCCAAACACCCCCCATGCACAACTCCACCGGGGAAGGTGCCAGCAAGGAGTTCTCTGGTAGTTTTTACATTGCTCCGCTAGGCAGCTGAAAGACACCACAAAAGTTGTTCTACCTGCTTTCTGGGCTGAGATGGGGAACCGCTGACTTTTTGCCTAAGCCGGTGAAAAAGCGTTCCAAACACCCCCCATGCACAACTCCACCGGGGAAGGTGCCAGCAAGGAGTTCTCTGGTAGTTTTTACATTGCTCCGCTAGGCAGCTGAAAGACACCCCAAAAGTTGTTGTACCTGCTTGCTGGGCTGAGATGGGGAACCGCTGACTTTTTGACTAAGCCGGTGAAAAAGCGTTCCAAACACCCCCCATGCACAACTCCACCGGGGAAGGTGCCAGCAAGGAGTTCTCTGGTAGTTTTTACATTGCTCCGCTAGGCAGCTGAAAGACACCCCAAAAGTTGTTCTACCTGCTTTCTGGGCTGAGATGGGGAACCGCTGACTTTTTGACTAAGCCGGTGAAAAAGCGTTCCAAACACCCCCCATGCACAACTCCACCGGGGAAGGTGCCAGCAAGGACTTCTCTGGTAGTTTTTACATTGCTCCGCTAGGCAGCTGAAAGACACCACAAAAGTGGTTCTACCTGCTTTCTGGGCTGAGATGGGGAACCGCTGACTTTTTGACTAAGCCGGTGAAAAAGCGTTCCAAACACCCCCCCCATGCACAACTCCACCGGGGAAGGTGCCAGCAAGGAGTTCTCTGGTAGTTTTTACATTGCTCCGCTAGGCAGCTGAAAGACACCACAAAAGTTGTTCTACCTGCTTTCTGGGCTGAGATGGGGAACCGCTGACTTTTTGACTAAGCCGGTGAAAAAGCGTTCCAAACACACCCCATGCACAACTCCACCGGGGAAGGTGCCAGCAAGGAGTTCTCTGGTAGTTTTTACATTGCTCCGCTAGGCAGCTGAAAGACACCCCAAAAGTTGTTCTACCTGCTTGCTGGGCTGAGATGGGGAACCGCTGACTTTTTGCCTAAGCCGGTGAAAAAGCGTTCCAAACACCCCCCATGCACAACTCCACCGGGGAAGGTGCCAGCAAGGAGTTCTCTGGTAGTTTTTACATTGCTCCGCTAGGCAGCTGAAAGACACCACAAAAGTGGTTCTACCTGCTTTCTGGGCTGAGATGGGGAACCGCTGACTTTTTGACTAAGCCGGTGAAAAAGCGTTCCAAACACCCCCCATGCACAACTCCACCGGGGAAGGTGCCAGCAAGGACTTCTCTGGTAGTTTTTACATTGCTCCGCTAGGCAGCTGAAAGACACCCCAAAAGTTGTTCTACCTGCTTGCTGGGCTGAGATGGGGAACCGCTGACTTTTTGACTAAGCCGGTGAAAAAGCGTTCCAAACACCCCCCATGCACAACTCCACCGGGGAAGGTGCCAGCAAGGAGTTCTCTGGTAGTTTTTACATTGCTCCGCTAGGCAGCTGAAAGACACCACAAAAGTGGTTCTACCTGCTTTCTGGGCTGAGATGGGGAACAGCTGACTTTTTGACTAAGCCGGTGAAAAAGCGTTCCAAACACCCCCCATGCACAACTCCACCGGGGAAGGTGCCAACAAGGAGTTCTCTGGTAGTTTTTACATTGCTCCGCTAGGCAGCTGAAAGACACCACAAAAGTGGTTCTACCTGCTTTCTGGGCTGAGATGGGGAACCGCTGACTTTTTGCCTAAGCCGGTGAAAAAGCGTTCCAAACACCCCCCCATGCACAACTCCACCGGGGAAGGTGCCAGCAAGGAGTTCTCTGGTAGTTTTTACATTGCTCCGCTAGGCAGCTGAAAGACACCCCAAAAGTTGTTCTACCTGCTTTCTGGGCTGAGATGGGGAACCGCTGACTTTTTGACTAAGCCGGTGAAAAAGCGTTCCAAACACCCCCCCATGCACAACTCCACCGGGGAAGGTGCCAGCAAGGACTTCTCTGGTAGTTTTTACATTGCTCCGCTAGGCAGCTGAAAGACCCCCCAAAAGTTGTTCTACCTGCTTTCTGGGCTGAGATGGGGAACCGCTGACTTTTTGCCTAAGCCGGTGAAAAAGCGTTCCAAACACCCCCCATGCACAACTCCACCGGGGAAGGTGCCAGCAAGGAGTTCTCTGGTAGTTTTTACATTGCTCCGCTAGGCAGCTGAAAGACACCACAAAAGTTGTTCTACCTGCTTTCTGGGCTGAGATGGGGAACCGCTGACTTTTTGCCTAAGCCGGTGAAAAAGCGTTCCAAACACCCCCCATGCACAACTCCACCGGGGAAGGTGCCAGCAAGGAGTTCTCTGGTAGTTTTTACATTGCTCCGCTAGGCAGCTGAAAGACACCCCAAAAGTTGTTGTACCTGCTTGCTGGGCTGAGATGGGGAACCGCTGACTTTTTGACTAAGCCGGTGAAAAAGCGTTCCAAACACCCCCCATGCACAACTCCACCGGGGAAGGTGCCAGCAAGGAGTTCTCTGGTAGTTTTTACATTGCTCCGCTAGGCAGCTGAAAGACACCACAAAAGTTGTTCTACCGGCTTTCTGGGCTGAGATGGGGAACCGCTGACTTTTTGCCTAAGCCGGTGAAAAAGCGTTCCAAACACACCCCATGCACAACTCCACCGGGGAAGGTGCCAGAAAGGAGTTCTGTTGGTAGTTCTTACACTGCCCCGGTAGCCAGATGAAAGAAACCACAAAAGTGGTTCTACCTGCTTTCTGGGCTGAGATGGGGAACCGCTGACTTTTTGACTAAGCCGGTGAAAAAGCGTTCCAAACACCCCCCCATGCACAACTCCACCGGGGAAGGTGCCAGCAAGGAGTTCTCTGGTAGTTTTTACATTGCTCCGCTAGGCAGCTGAAAGACACACCAAAAGTTGTTCTACCGGCTTTCTGGGCTGAGATGGGGAACCGCTGACTTTTTGACTAAGCCGGTGAAAAAGCGTTCCAAACACCCCCCATGCACAACTCCACCGGGGAAGGTGCCAGCAAGGACTTCTCTGGTAGTTTTTACATTGCTCCGCTAGGCAGCTGAAAGACACCCCAAAAGTTGTTCTACCTGCTTGCTGGGCTGAGATGGGGAACCGCTGACTTTTTGACTAAGCCGGTGAAAAAGCGTTCCAAACACCCCCCATGCACAACTCCACCGGGGAAGGTGCCAGCAAGGAGTTCTCTGGTAGTTTTTACATTGCTCCGCTAGGCAGCTGAAAGACACCACAAAAGTGGTTCTACCTGCTTTCTGGGCTGAGATGGGGAACAGCTGACTTTTTGACTAAGCCGGTGAAAAAGCGTTCCAAACACCCCCCATGCACAACTCCACCGGGGAAGGTGCCAACAAGGAGTTCTCTGGTAGTTTTTACATTGCTCCGCTAGGCAGCTGAAAGACACCACAAAAGTGGTTCTACCTGCTTTCTGGGCTGAGATGGGGAACCGCTGACTTTTTGCCTAAGCCGGTGAAAAAGCGTTCCAAACACCCCCCCATGCACAACTCCACCGGGGAAGGTGCCAGCAAGGAGTTCTCTGGTAGTTTTTACATTGCTCCGCTAGGCAGCTGAAAGACACCCCAAAAGTTGTTCTACCTGCTTTCTGGGCTGAGATGGGGAACCGCTGACTTTTTGACTAAGCCGGTGAAAAAGCGTTCCAAACACCCCCCATGCACAACTCCACCGGGGAAGGTGCCAGCAAGGACTTCTCTGGTAGTTTTTACATTGCTCCGCTAGGCAGCTGAAAGACACCACAAAAGTTGTTCTACCTGCTTTCTGGGCTGAGATGGGGAACCGCTGACTTTTTGCCTAAGCCGGTGAAAAAGCGTTCCAAACACCCCCCATGCACAACTCCACCGGGGAAGGTGCCAGCAAGGAGTTCTCTGGTAGTTTTTACATTGCTCCGCTAGGCAGCTGAAAGACACCACAAAAGTTGTTCTACCTGCTTTCTGGGCTGAGATGGGGAACCGCTGACTTTTTGCCTAAGCCGGTGAAAAAGCGTTCCAAACACCCCCCATGCACAACTCCACCGGGGAAGGTGCCAGCAAGGAGTTCTCTGGTAGTTTTTACATTGCTCCGCTAGGCAGCTGAAAGACACCCCAAAAGTTGTTGTACCTGCTTGCTGGGCTGAGATGGGGAACCGCTGACTTTTTGCCTAAGCCGGTGAAAAAGCGTTCCAAACACCCCCCATGCACAACTCCACCGGGGAAGGTGCCAGCAAGGAGTTCTCTGGTAGTTTTTACATTGCTCCGCTAGGCAGCTGAAAGACACCCCAAAAGTTGTTCTACCTGCTTTCTGGGCTGAGATGGGGAACCGCTGACTTTTTGCCGAAGCCGGTGAAAAAGCGTTCCAAACACACCCCATGCACAACTCCACCGGGGAAGGTGCCAGAAAGGAGTTCTGTTGGTAGTTCTTACACTGCCCCGGTAGCCAGATGAAAGAAACCACAAAAGTGGTTCTACCTGCTTTCTGGGCTGAGATGGGGAACCGCTGACTTTTTGACTAAGCCGGTGAAAAAGCGTTCCAAACACCCCCCCATGCACAACTCCACCGGGGAAGGTGCCAGCAAGGAGTTCTCTGGTAGTTTTTACATTGCTCCGCTAGGCAGCTGAAAGACACACCAAAAGTTGTTCTACCGGCTTTCTGGGCTGAGATGGGGAACCGCTGACTTTTTGCCTAAGCCGGTGAAAAAGCGTTCCAAACACACCCCATGCACAACTCCACCGGGGAAGGTGCCAGCAAGGACTTCTCTGGTAGTTTTTACATTGCTCCGCTAGGCAGCTGAAAGACACCACAAAAGTGGTTCTACCTGCTTTCTGGGCTGAGATGGGGAACGGCTGACTTTTCGCCTAAGCCGGTGAAAAAGCGTTCCAAACACACCCCATGCACAACTCCACCGGGGAAGGTGCCAGCAAGGAGTTCTCTGGTAGTTTTTACATTGCTCCGCTAGGCAGCTGAAAGACACCACAAAAGTTGTTCTACCTGCTTTCTGGGCTGAGATGGGGAACCGCTGACTTTTTGCCTAAGCCGGTGAAAAAGCGTTCCAAACACCCCCCATGCACAACTCCACCGGGGAAGGTGCCAGCAAGGAGTTCTCTGGTAGTTTTTACATTGCTCCTCTAGGCAGCTGAAAGACACCCCAAAAGTTGTTCTACCTGCTTTCTGGGCTGAGATGGGGAACCGCTGACTTTTTGCCTAAGCCGGTGAAAAAGCGTTCCAAACACACCCCATGCACAACTCCACCGGGGAAGGTGCCAGAAAGGAGTTCTGTTGGTAGTTCTTACACTGCCCCGGTAGCCAGATGAAAGAAACCACAAAAGTGGTTCTACCTGCTTTCTGGGCTGAGATGGGGAACCGCTGACTTTTTGCCTAAGCCGGTGAAAAAGCGTTCCAAACACCCCCCCATGCACAACTCCACCGGGGAAGTTGCCAGCAAGGAGTTCTCTGGTAGTTTTTACATTGCTCCGCTAGGCAGCTGAAAGACACACCAAAAGTTGTTCTACCGGCTTTCTGGGCTGAGATGGGGAACCGCTGACTTTTTGCCGAAGCCGGTGAAAAAGCGTTCCAAACACCCCCCCATGCACAACTCCACCGGGGAAGGTGCCAGCAAGGAGTTCTCTGGTAGTTTTTACATTGCTCCGCTAGGCAGCTGAAAGACACCACAAAAGTGGTTCTACCTGCTTTCTGGGCTGAGATGGGGAACGGCTGACTTTTGCCTAAGCCGGTGAAAAAGCGTTCCAAACACACCCCATGCACAACTCCACCGGGGAAGGTGCCAGCAAGGAGTTCTCTGGTAGTTTTTACATTGCTCCGCTAGGCAGCTGAAAGACACCCCAAAAGTTGTTCTACCTGCTTTCTGGGCTGAGATGGGGAACCGCTGACTTTTTGCCTAAGCCGGTGAAAAAGCGTTCCAAACACCCCCCCATGCACAACTCCACCGGGGAAGGTGCCAGCAAGGAGTTCTCTGGTAGTTTTTACATTGCTCCGCTAGGCAGCTGAAAGACACACCAAAAGTTGTTCTACCTGCTTTCTGGGCTGAGATGGGGAACCGCTGACTTTTTGCCTAAGCCGGTGAAAAAGCGTTCCAAACACCCCCCATGCACAACTCCACCGGGGAAGGTGCCAGCAAGGAGTTCTCTGGTAGTTTTTACATTGCTCCTCTAGGCAGCTGAAAGACACCCCAAAAGTTGTTCTACCTGCTTTCTGGGCTGAGATGGGGAACCGCTGACTTTTTGCCTAAGCCGGTGAAAAAGCGTTCCAAACACACCCCATGCACAACTCCACCGGGGAAGGTGCCAGAAAGGAGTTCTGTTGGTAGTTCTTACACTGCCCCGGTAGCCAGATGAAAGAAACCACAAAAGTGGTTCTACCTGCTTTCTGGGCTGAGATGGGGAACCGCTGACTTTTTGCCTAAGCCGGTGAAAAAGCGTTCCAAACACCCCCCCATGCACAACTCCACCGGGGAAGTTGCCAGCAAGGAGTTCTCTGGTAGTTTTTACATTGCTCCGCTAGGCAGCTGAAAGACACACCAAAAGTTGTTCTACCGGCTTTCTGGGCTGAGATGGGGAACCGCTGACTTTTTGCCGAAGCCGGTGAAAAAGCGTTCCAAACACCCCCCCATGCACAACTCCACCGGGGAAGGTGCCAGCAAGGAGTTCTCTGGTAGTTTTTACATTGCTCCGCTAGGCAGCTGAAAGGCACCCCAAAAGTTGTTCTACCTGCTTTCTGGGCTGAGATGGGGAACCGCTGACTTTTTGCCTAAGCCGGTGAAAAAGCGTTCCAAACACCCCCCCATGCACAACTCCACCGGGGAAGGTGCCAGCAAGGAGTTCTCTGGTAGTTTTTACATTGCTCCGCTAGGCAGCTGAAAGACACCCCAAAAGTTGTTCTACCTGCTTGCTGGGCTGAGATGGGGAACCGCTGACTTTTTGACTAAGCCGGTGAAAAAGCGTTCCAAACACCCCCCATGCACAACTCCACCGGGGAAGGTGCCAGCAAGGAGTTCTCTGGTAGTTTTTACATTGCTCCTCTAGGCAGCTGAAAGACACCCCAAAAGTTGTTCTACCTGCTTTCTGGGCTGAGATGGGGAACCGCTGACTTTTTGCCTAAGCCGGTGAAAAAGCGTTCCAAACACCCCCCCATGCACAACTCCACCGGGGAAGTTGCCAGCAAGGAGTTCTCTGGTAGTTTTTACATTGCTCCGCTAGGCAGCTGAAAGACACCACAAAAGTTGTTCTACCGGCTTTCTGGGCTGAGATGGGGAACCGCTGACTTTTTGCCGAAGCCGGTGAAAAAGCGTTCCAAACACACCCCATGCACAACTCCACCGGGGAAGGTGCCAGCAAGGACTTCTCTGGTAGTTTTTACATTGCTCCGCTAGGCAGCTGAAAGACACCACAAAAGTGGTTCTACCTGCTTTCTGGGCTGAGATGGGGAACGGCTGACTTTTGCCTAAGCCGGTGAAAAAGCGTTCCAAACACACCCCATGCACAACTCCACCGGGGAAGGTGCCAGCAAGGAGTTCTCTGGTAGTTTTTACATTGCTCCGCTAGGCAGCTGAAAGACACCCCAAAAGTTGTTCTACCTGCTTTCTGGGCTGAGATGGGGAACCGCTGACTTTTTGACTAAGCCGGTGAAAAAGCGTTCCAAACACCCCCCATGCACAACTCCACCGGGGAAGGTGCCAGCAAGGACTTCTCTGGTAGTTTTTACATTGCTCCGCTAGGCAGCTGAAAGACACCACAAAAGTGGTTCTACCTGCTTTCTGGGCTGAGATGGGGAACCGCTGACTTTTTGACTAAGCCGGTGAAAAAGCGTTCCAAACACCCCCCCATGCACAACTCCACCGGGGAAGGTGCCAGCAAGGAGTTCTCTGGTAGTTTTTACATTGCTCCGCTAGGCAGCTGAAAGACACCACAAAAGTTGTTCTACCTGCTTTCTGGGCTGAGATGGGGAACCGCTGACTTTTTGACTAAGCCGGTGAAAAAGCGTTCCAAACACACCCCATGCACAACTCCACCGGGGAAGGTGCCAGCAAGGAGTTCTCTGGTAGTTTTTACATTGCTCCGCTAGGCAGCTGAAAGACACCCCAAAAGTTGTTCTACCTGCTTGCTGGGCTGAGATGGGGAACCGCTGACTTTTTGCCTAAGCCGGTGAAAAAGCGTTCCAAACACCCCCCATGCACAACTCCACCGGGGAAGGTGCCAGCAAGGAGTTCTCTGGTAGTTTTTACATTGCTCCGCTAGGCAGCTGAAAGACACCACAAAAGTGGTTCTACCTGCTTTCTGGGCTGAGATGGGGAACCGCTGACTTTTTGACTAAGCCGGTGAAAAAGCGTTCCAAACACCCCCCATGCACAACTCCACCGGGGAAGGTGCCAGCAAGGACTTCTCTGGTAGTTTTTACATTGCTCCGCTAGGCAGCTGAAAGACACCCCAAAAGTTGTTCTACCTGCTTGCTGGGCTGAGATGGGGAACCGCTGACTTTTTGACTAAGCCGGTGAAAAAGCGTTCCAAACACCCCCCATGCACAACTCCACCGGGGAAGGTGCCAGCAAGGAGTTCTCTGGTAGTTTTTACATTGCTCCGCTAGGCAGCTGAAAGACACCACAAAAGTGGTTCTACCTGCTTTCTGGGCTGAGATGGGGAACAGCTGACTTTTTGACTAAGCCGGTGAAAAAGCGTTCCAAACACCCCCCATGCACAACTCCACCGGGGAAGGTGCCAACAAGGAGTTCTCTGGTAGTTTTTACATTGCTCCGCTAGGCAGCTGAAAGACACCACAAAAGTGGTTCTACCTGCTTTCTGGGCTGAGATGGGGAACCGCTGACTTTTTGCCTAAGCCGGTGAAAAAGCGTTCCAAACACCCCCCCATGCACAACTCCACCGGGGAAGGTGCCAGCAAGGAGTTCTCTGGTAGTTTTTACATTGCTCCGCTAGGCAGCTGAAAGACACCCCAAAAGTTGTTCTACCTGCTTTCTGGGCTGAGATGGGGAACCGCTGACTTTTTGACTAAGCCGGTGAAAAAGCGTTCCAAACACCCCCCCATGCACAACTCCACCGGGGAAGGTGCCAGCAAGGACTTCTCTGGTAGTTTTTACATTGCTCCGCTAGGCAGCTGAAAGACACCACAAAAGTTGTTCTACCTGCTTTCTGGGCTGAGATGGGGAACCGCTGACTTTTTGCCTAAGCCGGTGAAAAAGCGTTCCAAACACCCCCCATGCACAACTCCACCGGGGAAGGTGCCAGCAAGGAGTTCTCTGGTAGTTTTTACATTGCTCCGCTAGGCAGCTGAAAGACACCACAAAAGTTGTTCTACCTGCTTTCTGGGCTGAGATGGGGAACCGCTGACTTTTTGCCTAAGCCGGTGAAAAAGCGTTCCAAACACCCCCCATGCACAACTCCACCGGGGAAGGTGCCAGCAAGGAGTTCTCTGGTAGTTTTTACATTGCTCCGCTAGGCAGCTGAAAGACACCCCAAAAGTTGTTGTACCTGCTTGCTGGGCTGAGATGGGGAACCGCTGACTTTTTGACTAAGCCGGTGAAAAAGCGTTCCAAACACCCCCCATGCACAACTCCACCGGGGAAGGTGCCAGCAAGGAGTTCTCTGGTAGTTTTTACATTGCTCCGCTAGGCAGCTGAAAGACACCACAAAAGTTGTTCTACCGGCTTTCTGGGCTGAGATGGGGAACCGCTGACTTTTTGCCTAAGCCGGTGAAAAAGCGTTCCAAACACACCCCATGCACAACTCCACCGGGGAAGGTGCCAGAAAGGAGTTCTGTTGGTAGTTCTTACACTGCCCCGGTAGCCAGATGAAAGAAACCACAAAAGTGGTTCTACCTGCTTTCTGGGCTGAGATGGGGAACCGCTGACTTTTTGACTAAGCCGGTGAAAAAGCGTTCCAAACACCCCCCCATGCACAACTCCACCGGGGAAGGTGCCAGCAAGGAGTTCTCTGGTAGTTTTTACAGTGCTCCGCTAGGCAGCTGAAAGACACACCAAAAGTTGTTCTACCGGCTTTCTGGGCTGAGATGGGGAACCGCTGACTTTTTGCCTAAGCCGGTGAAAAAGCGTTCCAAACACACCCCATGCACAACTCCACCGGGGAAGGTGCCAGCAAGGACTTCTCTGGTAGTTTTTACATTGCTCCGCTAGGCAGCTGAAAGACACCACAAAAGTGGTTCTACCTGCTTTCTGGGCTGAGATGGGGAACGGCTGACTTTTCGCCTAAGCCGGTGAAAAAGCGTTCCAAACACACCCCATGCACAACTCCACCGGGGAAGGTGCCAGCAAGGAGTTCTCTGGTAGTTTTTACATTGCTCCGCTAGGCAGCTGAAAGACACCACAAAAGTTGTTCTACCTGCTTTCTGGGCTGAGATGGGGAACCGCTGACTTTTTGCCTAAGCCGGTGAAAAAGCGTTCCAAACACCCCCCATGCACAACTCCACCGGGGAAGGTGCCAGCAAGGAGTTCTCTGGTAGTTTTTACATTGCTCCGCTAGGCAGCTGAAAGACACCACAAAAGTGGTTCTACCTGCTTTCTGGGCTGAGATGGGGAACCGCTGACTTTTTGCCTAAGCCGGTGAAAAAGCGTTCCAAACACCCCCCATGCACAACTCCACCGGGGAAGGTGCCAGCAAGGAGTTCTCTGGTAGTTTTTACATTGCTCCGCTAGGCAGCTGAAAGACACCCCAAAAGTTGTTCTACCTGCTTGCTGGGCTGAGATGGGCAATCGCTGACTTTTTGACTAAGCCGGTGAAAAAGCGTTCCAAACACCCCCCATGCACAACTCCACCGGGGAAGGTGCCAGCAAGGAGTTCTCTGGTAGTTTTTACATTGCTCCTCTAGGCAGCTGAAAGACACCACAAAAGTTGTTCTACCGGCTTTCTGGGCTGAGATGGGGAACCGCTGACTTTTTGCCTAAGCCGGTGAAAAAGCGTTCCAAACACACCCCATGCACAACTCCACCGGGGAAGGTGCCAGAAAGGAGTTCTGTTGGTAGTTCTTACACTGCCCCGGTAGCCAGATGAAAGAAACCACAAAAGTGGTTCTACCTGCTTTCTGGGCTGAGATGGGGAACCGCTGACTTTTTGACTAAGCCGGTGAAAAAGCGTTCCAAACACCCCCCCATGCACAACTCCACCGGGGAAGGTGCCAGCAAGGACTTCTCTGGTAGTTTTTACATTGCTCCGCTAGGCAGCTGAAAGACACACCAAAAGTTGTTCTACCGGCTTTCTGGGCTGAGATGGGGAACCGCTGACTTTTTGCCTAAGCCGGTGAAAAAGCGTTCCAAACACACCCCATGCACAACTCCACCGGGGAAGGTGCCAGCAAGGACTTCTCTGGTAGTTTTTACATTGCTCCGCTAGGCAGCTGAAAGACACCACAAAAGTGGTTCTACCTGCTTTCTGGGATGAGATGGGGAACGGCTGACTTTTTGCCTAAGCCGGTGAAAAAGCGTTCCAAACACACCCCATGCACAACTCCACCGGGGAAGGTGCCAGCAAGGAGTTCTCTGGTAGTTTTTACATTGCTCCGCTAGGCAGCTGAAAGACACCACAAAAGTTGTTCTACCTGCTTTCTGGGCTGAGATGGGGAACCGCTGACTTTTTGCCTAAGCCGGTGAAAAAGCGTTCCAAACACCCCCCATGAACAACTCCACCGGGGAAGGTGCCAGAAAGGAGTTCTGTTGGTAGTTCTTACACTGCCCCGGTAGCCAGATGAAAGACACCACAAAAGTGGTTCTACCTGCTTTCTGGGCTGAGATGGGGAACCGCTGACTTTTTGACTAAGCCGGTGAAAAAGCGTTCCAAACACCCCCCATGCACAACTCCACCGGGGAAGGTGCCAGCAAGGAGTTCTCTGGTAGTTTTTACATTGCTCCGTTAGGCAGCTGAAAGACACCCCAAAAGTTGTTGTACCTGCTTTCTGGGCTGAGATGGGGAACCGCTGACTTTTTGACTAAGCCGGTGAAAAAGCGTTCCAAACACCCCCCATGCACAACTCCACCGGGGAAGGTGCCAGCAAGGAGTTCTCTGGTAGTTTTTACATTGCTCCGCTAGGCAGCTGAAAGACACCACAAAAGTTGTTCTACCGGCTTTCTGGGCTGAGATGGGGAACCGCTGACTTTTTGCCTAAGCCGGTGAAAAAGCGCTCCAAACACCCCCCATGCACAACTCCACCGGGGAAGGTGCCAGAAAGAAGTTCTGTTGGTAGATCTTACACTGCCCCGGTAGCCAGATGAAAGACACCCCAAAAGTTGTTCTACCGGCTTTCTGGGCTGAGATGGGGAACCGCTGACTTCTTTTTGCCTAAGCCGGTGAAAAAGCGTTCCAAACACCCCCCATGCACAACTCCACCGGGGAAGGTGCCAGCAAGGAGTTCTCTGGTAGTTTTTACATTGCTCCGCTAGGCAGCTGAAAGACACCACAAAAGTTGTTCTACCTGCTTTCTGGGCTGAGATGGGGAACAGCTGACTTTTTGACTAAGCCGGTGAAAAAGCGTTCCAAACACCCCCCATGCACAACTCCACCGGGGAAGGTGCCAGCAAGGAGTTCTCTGGTAGTTTTTACATTGCTCCGCTAGGCAGCTGAAAGACACCCCAAAAGTTGTTCTACCTGCTTTCTGGGCTGAGATGGGGAACCGCTGACTTTTTGACTAAGCCGGTGAAAAAGCGTTCCAAACACACCCCATGCACAACTCCACCGGGGAAGGTGCCAGCAAGGAGTTCTCTGGTAGTTTTTACATTGCTCCGCTAGGCAGCTGAAAGACACCCCAAAAGTTGTTCTACCTGCTTTCTGGGCTGAGATGGGGAACCGCTGACTTTTTGCCTAAGCCGGTGAAAAAGCGTTCCAAACACCCCCATGCACAACTCCACCGGGGAAGGTGCCAGCAAGGAGTTCTCTAGTAGTTTTTACATTGCTCCGCTAGGCAGCTGAAAGACACCCCAAAAGTTGTTCTACCTGCTTGCTGGGCTGAGATGGGGAACCGCTGACTTTTTGCCTAAGCCGGTGAAAAAGCGTTCCAAACACCCCCCATGCACAACTCCACCGGGGAAGGTGCCAGCAAGGAGTTCTCTGGTAGTTTTTACATTGCTCCGCTAGGCAGCTGAAAGACACCACAAAAGTTGTTTTTCCTGCTTGCTGGGCTGAGATGGGGAACCGCTGACTTTTTGACTAAGCCGGTGAAAAAGCGTTCCAAACACCCCCCATGCACAACTCCACCGGGGAAGGTGCCAGCAAGGAGTTCTCTGGTAGTTTTTACATTGCTCCGCTAGGCAGCTGAAAGACACCATAAAAGTTGTTCTACCTGCTTTCTGGGCTGAGATGGGGAACCGCTGACTTTTTGACTAAGCCGGTGAAAAAGCGTTCCAAACACCCCCCATGCACAACTCCACCGGGGAAGGTGCCAGCAAGGAGTTCTCTGGTAGTTTTTACATTGCTCCGCTAGGCAGCTGAAAGACACCACAAAAGTTGTTCTACCTGCTTTCTGGGCTGAGATGGGGAACCGCTGACTTTTTGCCTAAGCCGGTGAAAAAGCGTTCCAAACACCCCCCATGCACAACTCCACCGGGGAAGGTGCCAGCAAGGAGTTCTCTGGTAGTTTTTACATTGCTCCGCTAGGCAGCTGAAAGACACCCCAAAAGTGGTTCTACCTGCTTTCTGGGCTGAGATGGGGAACCGCTGACTTTTTGCCTAAGCCGGTGAAAAAGCGTTCCAAACACCCCCCATGCACAACTCCACCGGGGAAGGTGCCAGAAAGAAGTTCTGTTGGTAGATCTTACACTGCCCCGGTAGCCAGATGAAAGACACCCCAAAAGTTGTTCTACCGGCTTTCTGGGCTGAGATGGGGAACCGCTGACTTCTTTTTGCCTAAGCCGGTGAAAAAGCGTTCCAAACACCCCCCATGCACAACTCCACCGGGGAAGGTGCCAGCAAGGAGTTCTCTGGTAGTTTTTACATTGCTCCGCTAGGCAGCTGAAAGACACCACAAAAGTTGTTCTACCTGCTTTCTGGGCTGAGATGGGGAACCGCTGACTTTTTGACTAAGCCGGTGAAAAAGCGTTCCAAACACACCCCATGCACAACTCCACCGGGGAAGGTGCCAGCAAGGAGTTCTCTGGTAGTTTTTACATTGCTCCGCTAGGCAGCTGAAAGACACCACAAAAGTGGTTCTACCTGCTTTCTGGGCTGAGATGGGGAACCACTGACTTTTTGACTAAGCCGGTGAAAAAGCGTTCCAAACACCCCCCATGCACAACTCCACCGGGGAAGGTGCCAGCAAGGAGTTCTCTGGTAGTTTTTACATTGCTCCGCTAGGCAGCTGAAAGACACCACAAAAGTTGTTCTACCTGCTTTCTGGGCTGAGATGGGGAACCGCTGACTTTTTGACTAAGCCGGTGAAAAAGCGTTCCAAACACCCCCCATGCACAACTGCACCGGGGAAGGTGCCAGCAAGGAGTTCTCTGGTAGTTTTTACATTGCTCCGCTAGGCAGCTGAAAGACACCCCAAAAGTTGTTCTACCTGCTTTCTGGGCTGAGATGGGGAACCGCTGACTTTTTGCCTAAGCCGGTGAAAAAGCGTTCCAAACACCCCCCCATGCACAACTCCACCGGGGAAGGAGCCAGAAAGGAGTTCTGTTGGCAGTTCTGACACTGCCCCGGTAGTCAGATGAAAGACACCACAAAAGTGGTTCTACCTGCTTTCTGGGCTGAGATGGGGAACCGCTGACTTTTTGCCTAAGCCGGTGAAAAAGCGTTCCAAACACCCCCCATGCACAACTCCACCGGGGAAGGTGCCAGCAAGGAGTTCTCTGGTAGATTTACATTGCTCCGCTAGGCAGCTGAAAGACACCCCAAAAGTTGTTCTACCTGCTTTCTGGGCTGAGATGGGGAACCGCTGACTTTTTGCCTAAGCCGGTGAAAAAGCGTTCCAAACACACCCCATGCACAACTCCACCGGGGAAGGTGCCAGCAAGGAGTTCTCTGGTAGTTTTTACATTGCTCAGCTAGGCAGCTGAAAGACCCCCCAAAAGTTGTTCTACCTGCTTTCTGGGCTGAGATGGGGAACCGCTGACTTTTTGCCTAAGCCGGTGAAAAAGCGTTCCAAACACCCCCCATGCACAACTCCACCGGGGAAGGTGCCAGCAAGGAGTTCTCTGGTAGTTTTTACATTGCTCCGCTAGGCAGCTGAAAGACACCACAAAAGTTGTTCTACCTGCTTGCTGGGCTGAGATGGGGAACCGCTGACTTTTTGCCTAAGCCGGTGAAAAAGCGTTCCAAACACCCCCCATGCACAACTGCACCGGGGAAGGTGCCAGCAAGGAGTTCTCTGGTAGTTTTTACATTGCTCCGCTAGGCAGCTGAAAGACACCACAAAAGTTGTTCTACCTGCTTGCTGGGCTGAGATGGGGAACCGCTGACTTTTTGACTAAGCCGGTGAAAAAGCGTTCCAAACACCCCCCATGCACAACTCCACCGGGGAAGGTGCCAGCAAGGAGTTCTCTGGTAGTTTTTACATTGCTCCGCTAGGCAGCTGAAAGACACCACAAAAGTTGTTCTACCTGCTTGCTGGGCTGAGATGGGGAACCGCTGACTTTTTGACTAAGCCGGTGAAAAAGCGTTCCAAACACCCCCCATGCACAACTCCACCGGGGAAGGTGCCAGCAAGGAGTTCTCTGGTAGTTTTTACATTGCTCCGCTAGGCAGCTGAAAGACACCACAAAAGTTGTTCTACCTGCTTTCTGGGCTGAGATGGGGAACCGCTGACTTTTTGACTAAGCCGGTGAAAAAGCGTTCCAAACACCCCCCATGCACAACTCCACCGGGGAAGGTGCCAGCAAGGAGTTCTCTGGTAGTTTTTACATTGCTCCGCTAGGCAGCTGAAAGACACCACAAAAGTTGTTCTACCTGCTTGCTGGGCTGAGATGGGGAACCGCTGACTTTTTGCCTAAGCCGGTGAAAAAGCGTTCCAAACACCCCCCATGCACAACTCCACCGGGGAAGGTGCCAGCAAGGAGTTCTCTGGTAGTTTTTACATTGCTCCGCTAGGCAGCTGAAAGACACCCCAAAAGTTGTTCTACCTGCTTTCTGGGCTGAGATGGGGAACCGCTGACTTTTTGCCTAAGCCGGTGAAAAAGCGTTCCAAACACACCCCATGCACAACTCCACCGGGGAAGGTGCCAGCAAGGAGTTCTCTGGTAGTTTTTACATTGCTCCGCTAGGCAGCTGAAAGACACCACAAAAGTGGTTCTACCTGCTTTCTGGGCTGAGATGGGGAACCGCTGACTTTTTGACTAAGCCGGTGAAAAAGCGTTCCAAACACACCCCATGCACAACTCCACCGGGGAAGGTGCCAGCAAGGAGTTCTCTGGTAGTTTTTACATTTCTCAGCTAGACAGCTGAAAGACACCCCAAAAGTTGTTCTACCTGCTTTCTGGGCTGAGATGGGGAACCGCTGACTTTTTGACTAAGCCGGTGAAAAAGCGTTCCAAACACCCCCCATGCACAACTCCACCGGGGAAGGTGCCAGAAAGAAGTTCTGTTGGTAGATCTTACACTGCCCCGGTAGCCAGATGAAAGACACCCCAAAAGTTGTTCTACCGGCTTTCTGGGCTGAGATGGGGAACCGCTGACTTCTTTTTGCCTAAGCCGGTGAAAAAGCGTTCCAAACACCCCCCATGCACAACTCCACCGGGGAAGGTGCCAGCAAGGAGTTCTCTGGTAGTTTTTACATTGCTCCGCTAGGCAGCTGAAAGACACCACAAAAGTTGTTCTACCTGCTTTCTGGGCTGAGATGGGGAACCGCTGACTTTTTGACTAAGCCGGTGAAAAAGCGTTCCAAACACACCCCATGCACAACTCCACCGGGGAAGGTGCCAGCAAGGAGTTCTCTGGTAGTTTTTACATTGCTCCGCTAGGCAGCTGAAAGACACCACAAAAGTGGTTCTACCTGCTTTCTGGGCTGAGATGGGGAACCACTGACTTTTTGACTAAGCCGGTGAAAAAGCGTTCCAAACACCCCCCATGCACAACTCCACCGGGGAAGGTGCCAGCAAGGAGTTCTCTGGTAGTTTTTACATTGCTCCGCTAGGCAGCTGAAAGACACCACAAAAGTTGTTCTACCTGCTTTCTGGGCTGAGATGGGGAACCGCTGACTTTTTGCCTAAGCCGGTGAAAAAGCGTTCCAAACACCCCCCATGCACAACTGCACCGGGGAAGGTGCCAGCAAGGAGTTCTCTGGTAGTTTTTACATTGCTCCGCTAGGCAGCTGAAAGACACCCCAAAAGTTGTTCTACCTGCTTTCTGGGCTGAGATGGGGAACCGCTGACTTTTTGCCTAAGCCGGTGAAAAAGCGTTCCAAACACCCCCCCATGCACAACTCCACCGGGGAAGGAGCCAGAAAGGAGTTCTGTTGGCAGTTCTGACACTGCCCCGGTAGTCAGATGAAAGACACCACAAAAGTGGTTCTACCTGCTTTCTGGGCTGAGATGGGGAACCGCTGACTTTTTGCCTAAGCCGGTGAAAAAGCGTTCCAAACACCCCCCATGCACAACTCCACCGGGGAAGGTGCCAGCAAGGAGTTCTCTGGTAGATTTACATTGCTCCGCTAGGCAGCTGAAAGACACCCCAAAAGTTGTTCTACCTGCTTTCTGGGCTGAGATGGGGAACCGCTGACTTTTTGCCTAAGCCGGTGAAAAAGCGTTCCAAACACACCCCATGCACAACTCCACCGGGGAAGGTGCCAGCAAGGAGTTCTCTGGTAGTTTTTACATTGCTCAGCTAGGCAGCTGAAAGACCCCCCAAAAGTTGTTCTACCTGCTTTCTGGGCTGAGATGGGGAACCGCTGACTTTTTGCCTAAGCCGGTGAAAAAGCGTTCCAAACACCCCCCATGCACAACTCCACCGGGGAAGGTGCCAGCAAGGAGTTCTCTGGTAGTTTTTACATTGCTCCGCTAGGCAGCTGAAAGACACCACAAAAGTTGTTCTACCTGCTTGCTGGGCTGAGATGGGGAACCGCTGACTTTTTGCCTAAGCCGGTGAAAAAGCGTTCCAAACACCCCCCATGCACAACTGCACCGGGGAAGGTGCCAGCAAGGAGTTCTCTGGTAGTTTTTACATTGCTCCGCTAGGCAGCTGAAAGACACCACAAAAGTTGTTCTACCTGCTTGCTGGGCTGAGATGGGGAACCGCTGACTTTTTGACTAAGCCGGTGAAAAAGCGTTCCAAACACCCCCCATGCACAACTCCACCGGGGAAGGTGCCAGCAAGGAGTTCTCTGGTAGTTTTTACATTGCTCCGCTAGGCAGCTGAAAGACACCACAAAAGTTGTTCTACCTGCTTTCTGGGCTGAGATGGGGAACCGCTGACTTTTTGACTAAGCCGGTGAAAAAGCGTTCCAAACACCCCCCATGCACAACTCCACCGGGGAAGGTGCCAGCAAGGAGTTCTCTGGTAGTTTTTACATTGCTCCGCTAGGCAGCTGAAAGACACCACAAAAGTTGTTCTACCTGCTTTCTGGGCTGAGATGGGGAACGGCTGACTTTTTGACTAAGCCGGTGAAAAAGCGTTCCAAACACACCCCATGCACAACTCCACCGGGGAAGGTGCCAGCAAGGAGTTCTGTTGGTAGTTCTTACACTGCCCCGGTAGCCAGATGAAAGAAACCACAAAAGTGGTTCTACCTGCTTTCTGGGCTGAGATGGGGAACCGCTGACTTTTTGCCTAAGCCGGTGAAAAAGCGTTCCAAACACCCCCCCATGCACAACTCCACCGGGGAAGTTGCCAGCAAGGAGTTCTCTGGTAGTTTTTACATTGCTCCGCTAGGCAGCTGAAAGACACCCCAAAAGTTGTTCTACCGGCTTTCTGGGCTGAGATGGGGAACCGCTGACTTTTTGACTAAGCCGGTGAAAAAGCGTTCCAAACACCCCCCATGCACAACTCCACCGGGGAAGGTGCCAGCAAGTAGTTCTCTAGTAGTTTTTACATTGCTCCGCTAGGCAGCTGAAAGACACCCCAAAAGTTGTTCTACCTGCTTTCTGGGCTGAGATGGGGAACCGCTGACTTTTTGACTAAGCCGGTGAAAAAGCGTTCCAAACACACCCCATGCACAACTCCACCGGGGAAGGTGCCAGAAAGGAGTTCTGTTGGTAGTTCTTACACTGCCCCGGTAGCCAGATGAAAGAAACCACAAAAGTGGTTCTACCTGCTTTCTGGGCTGAGATGGGGAACCGCTGACTTTTTGCCTAAGCCGGTGAAAAAGCGTTCCAAACACCCCCCCATGCACAACTCCACCGGGGAAGTTGCCAGCAAGGAGTTCTCTGGTAGTTTTTACATTGCTCCGCTAGGCAGCTGAAAGACACCCCAAAAGTTGTTCTACCGGCTTTCTGGGCTGAGATGGGGAACCGCTGACTTTTTGCCTAAGCCGGTGAAAAAGCGCTCCAAACACCCCCCATGCACAACTCCACCGGGGAAGGTGCCAGAAAGAAGTTCTGTTGGTAGATCTTACACTGCCCCGGTAGCCAGATGAAAGACACCCCAAAAGTTGTTCTACCGGCTTTCTGGGCTGAGATGGGGAACCGCTGACTTCTTTTTGCCTAAGCCGGTGAAAAAGCGTTCCAAACACCCCCCATGCACAACTCCACCGGGGAAGGTGCCAGCAAGGAGTTCTCTGGTAGTTTTTACATTGCTCCGTTAGGCAGCTGAAAGACACCCCAAAAGTTGTTGTACCTGCTTTCTGGGCTGAGATGGGGAACCGCTGACTTTTTGACTAAGCCGGTGAAAAAGCGTTCCAAACACCCCCCATGCACAACTCCACCGGGGAAGGTGCCAGCAAGGAGTTCTCTGGTAGTTTTTACATTGCTCCGCTAGGCAGCTGAAAGACACCACAAAAGTTGTTCTACCGGCTTTCTGGGCTGAGATGGGGAACCGCTGACTTTTTGCCTAAGCCGGTGAAAAAGCGCTCCAAACACCCCCCATGCACAACTCCACCGGGGAAGGTGCCAGAAAGAAGTTCTGTTGGTAGATCTTACACTGCCCCGGTAGCCAGATGAAAGACACCCCAAAAGTTGTTCTACCGGCTTTCTGGGCTGAGATGGGGAACCGCTGACTTCTTTTTGCCTAAGCCGGTGAAAAAGCGTTCCAAACACCCCCCATGCACAACTCCACCGGGGAAGGTGCCAGCAAGGAGTTCTCTGGTAGTTTTTACATTGCTCCGCTAGGCAGCTGAAAGACACCACAAAAGTTGTTCTACCTGCTTTCTGGGCTGAGATGGGGAACAGCTGACTTTTTGACTAAGCCGGTGAAAAAGCGTTCCAAACACCCCCCATGCACAACTCCACCGGGGAAGGTGCCAGCAAGGAGTTCTCTGGTAGTTTTTACATTGCTCCGCTAGGCAGCTGAAAGACACCCCAAAAGTTGTTCTACCTGCTTTCTGGGCTGAGATGGGGAACCGCTGACTTTTTGACTAAGCCGGTGAAAAAGCGTTCCAAACACACCCCATGCACAACTCCACCGGGGAAGGTGCCAGCAAGGAGTTCTCTGGTAGTTTTTACATTGCTCCGCTAGGCAGCTGAAAGACACCCCAAAAGTTGTTCTACCTGCTTTCTGGGCTGAGATGGGGAACCGCTGACTTTTTGCCTAAGCCGGTGAAAAAGCGTTCCAAACACCCCCATGCACAACTCCACCGGGGAAGGTGCCAGCAAGGAGTTCTCTAGTAGTTTTTACATTGCTCCGCTAGGCAGCTGAAAGACACCCCAAAAGTTGTTCTACCTGCTTGCTGGGCTGAGATGGGGAACCGCTGACTTTTTGCCTAAGCCGGTGAAAAAGCGTTCCAAACACCCCCCATGCACAACTCCACCGGGGAAGGTGCCAGCAAGGAGTTCTCTGGTAGTTTTTACATTGCTCCGCTAGGCAGCTGAAAGACACCACAAAAGTTGTTTTTCCTGCTTGCTGGGCTGAGATGGGGAACCGCTGACTTTTTGACTAAGCCGGTGAAAAAGCGTTCCAAACACCCCCCATGCACAACTCCACCGGGGAAGGTGCCAGCAAGGAGTTCTCTGGTAGTTTTTACATTGCTCCGCTAGGCAGCTGAAAGACACCATAAAAGTTGTTCTACCTGCTTTCTGGGCTGAGATGGGGAACCGCTGACTTTTTGACTAAGCCGGTGAAAAAGCGTTCCAAACACCCCCCATGCACAACTCCACCGGGGAAGGTGCCAGCAAGGAGTTCTCTGGTAGTTTTTACATTGCTCCGCTAGGCAGCTGAAAGACACCCCAAAAGTGGTTCTACCTGCTTTCTGGGCTGAGATGGGGAACCGCTGACTTTTTGCCTAAGCCGGTGAAAAAGCGTTCCAAACACCCCTCATGCACAACTCCACCGGGGAAGGTGCCAGAAAGAAGTTCTGTTGGTAGATCTTACACTGCCCCGGTAGCCAGATGAAAGACACCCCAAAAGTTGTTCTACCGGCTTTCTGGGCTGAGATGGGGAACCGCTGACTTCTTTTTGCCTAAGCCGGTGAAAAAGCGTTCCAAACACCCCCCATGCACAACTCCACCGGGGAAGGTGCCAGCAAGGAGTTCTCTGGTAGTTTTTACATTGCTCCGCTAGGCAGCTGAAAGACACCACAAAAGTTGTTCTACCTGCTTTCTGGGCTGAGATGGGGAACCGCTGACTTTTTGACTAAGCCGGTGAAAAAGCGTTCCAAACACACCCCATGCACAACTCCACCGGGGAAGGTGCCAGCAAGGAGTTCTCTGGTAGTTTTTACATTGCTCCGCTAGGCAGCTGAAAGACACCACAAAAGTGGTTCTACCTGCTTTCTGGGCTGAGATGGGGAACCACTGACTTTTTGACTAAGCCGGTGAAAAAGCGTTCCAAACACCCCCCATGCACAACTCCACCGGGGAAGGTGCCAGCAAGGAGTTCTCTGGTAGTTTTTACATTGCTCCGCTAGGCAGCTGAAAGACACCACAAAAGTTGTTCTACCTGCTTTCTGGGCTGAGATGGGGAACCGCTGACTTTTTGACTAAGCCGGTGAAAAAGCGTTCCAAACACCCCCCATGCACAACTGCACCGGGGAAGGTGCCAGCAAGGAGTTCTCTGGTAGTTTTTACATTGCTCCGCTAGGCAGCTGAAAGACACCCCAAAAGTTGTTCTACCTGCTTTCTGGGCTGAGATGGGGAACCGCTGACTTTTTGCCTAAGCCGGTGAAAAAGCGTTCCAAACACCCCCCCATGCACAACTCCACCGGGGAAGGAGCCAGAAAGGAGTTCTGTTGGCAGTTCTGACACTGCCCCGGTAGTCAGATGAAAGACACCACAAAAGTGGTTCTACCTGCTTTCTGGGCTGAGATGGGGAACCGCTGACTTTTTGCCTAAGCCGGTGAAAAAGCGTTCCAAACACCCCCCATGCACAACTCCACCGGGGAAGGTGCCAGCAAGGAGTTCTCTGGTAGATTTACATTGCTCCGCTAGGCAGCTGAAAGACACCCCAAAAGTTGTTCTACCTGCTTTCTGGGCTGAGATGGGGAACCGCTGACTTTTTGCCTAAGCCGGTGAAAAAGCGTTCCAAACACACCCCATGCACAACTCCACCGGGGAAGGTGCCAGCAAGGAGTTCTCTGGTAGTTTTTACATTGCTCAGCTAGGCAGCTGAAAGACCCCCCAAAAGTTGTTCTACCTGCTTTCTGGGCTGAGATGGGGAACCGCTGACTTTTTGCCTAAGCCGGTGAAAAAGCGTTCCAAACACCCCCCATGCACAACTCCACCGGGGAAGGTGCCAGCAAGGAGTTCTCTGGTAGTTTTTACATTGCTCCGCTAGGCAGCTGAAAGACACCACAAAAGTTGTTCTACCTGCTTGCTGGGCTGAGATGGGGAACCGCTGACTTTTTGCCTAAGCCGGTGAAAAAGCGTTCCAAACACCCCCCATGCACAACTGCACCGGGGAAGGTGCCAGCAAGGAGTTCTCTGGTAGTTTTTACATTGCTCCGCTAGGCAGCTGAAAGACACCACAAAAGTTGTTCTACCTGCTTGCTGGGCTGAGATGGGGAACCGCTGACTTTTTGACTAAGCCGGTGAAAAAGCGTTCCAAACACCCCCCATGCACAACTCCACCGGGGAAGGTGCCAGCAAGGAGTTCTCTGGTAGTTTTTACATTGCTCCGCTAGGCAGCTGAAAGACACCACAAAAGTTGTTCTACCTGCTTGCTGGGCTGAGATGGGGAACCGCTGACTTTTTGACTAAGCCGGTGAAAAAGCGTTCCAAACACCCCCCATGCACAACTCCACCGGGGAAGGTGCCAGCAAGGAGTTCTCTGGTAGTTTTTACATTGCTCCGCTAGGCAGCTGAAAGACACCACAAAAGTTGTTCTACCTGCTTTCTGGGCTGAGATGGGGAACCGCTGACTTTTTGACTAAGCCGGTGAAAAAGCGTTCCAAACACCCCCCATGCACAACTCCACCGGGGAAGGTGCCAGCAAGGAGTTCTCTGGTAGTTTTTACATTGCTCCGCTAGGCAGCTGAAAGACACCACAAAAGTTGTTCTACCTGCTTGCTGGGCTGAGATGGGGAACCGCTGACTTTTTGCCTAAGCCGGTGAAAAAGCGTTCCAAACACCCCCCATGCACAACTCCACCGGGGAAGGTGCCAGCAAGGAGTTCTCTGGTAGTTTTTACATTGCTCCGCTAGGCAGCTGAAAGACACCCCAAAAGTTGTTCTACCTGCTTTCTGGGCTGAGATGGGGAACCGCTGACTTTTTGCCTAAGCCGGTGAAAAAGCGTTCCAAACACACCCCATGCACAACTCCACCGGGGAAGGTGCCAGCAAGGAGTTCTCTGGTAGTTTTTACATTGCTCCGCTAGGCAGCTGAAAGACACCACAAAAGTGGTTCTACCTGCTTTCTGGGCTGAGATGGGGAACCGCTGACTTTTTGACTAAGCCGGTGAAAAAGCGTTCCAAACACACCCCATGCACAACTCCACCGGGGAAGGTGCCAGCAAGGAGTTCTCTGGTAGTTTTTACATTTCTCAGCTAGACAGCTGAAAGACACCCCAAAAGTTGTTCTACCTGCTTTCTGGGCTGAGATGGGGAACCGCTGACTTTTTGACTAAGCCGGTGAAAAAGCGTTCCAAACACCCCCCATGCACAACTCCACCGGGGAAGGTGCCAGAAAGAAGTTCTGTTGGTAGATCTTACACTGCCCCGGTAGCCAGATGAAAGACACCCCAAAAGTTGTTCTACCGGCTTTCTGGGCTGAGATGGGGAACCGCTGACTTCTTTTTGCCTAAGCCGGTGAAAAAGCGTTCCAAACACCCCCCATGCACAACTCCACCGGGGAAGGTGCCAGCAAGGAGTTCTCTGGTAGTTTTTACATTGCTCCGCTAGGCAGCTGAAAGACACCACAAAAGTTGTTCTACCTGCTTTCTGGGCTGAGATGGGGAACCGCTGACTTTTTGACTAAGCCGGTGAAAAAGCGTTCCAAACACACCCCATGCACAACTCCACCGGGGAAGGTGCCAGCAAGGAGTTCTCTGGTAGTTTTTACATTGCTCCGCTAGGCAGCTGAAAGACACCACAAAAGTGGTTCTACCTGCTTTCTGGGCTGAGATGGGGAACCACTGACTTTTTGACTAAGCCGGTGAAAAAGCGTTCCAAACACCCCCCATGCACAACTCCACCGGGGAAGGTGCCAGCAAGGAGTTCTCTGGTAGTTTTTACATTGCTCCGCTAGGCAGCTGAAAGACACCACAAAAGTTGTTCTACCTGCTTTCTGGGCTGAGATGGGGAACCGCTGACTTTTTGCCTAAGCCGGTGAAAAAGCGTTCCAAACACCCCCCATGCACAACTGCACCGGGGAAGGTGCCAGCAAGGAGTTCTCTGGTAGTTTTTACATTGCTCCGCTAGGCAGCTGAAAGACACCCCAAAAGTTGTTCTACCTGCTTTCTGGGCTGAGATGGGGAACCGCTGACTTTTTGCCTAAGCCGGTGAAAAAGCGTTCCAAACACCCCCCCATGCACAACTCCACCGGGGAAGGAGCCAGAAAGGAGTTCTGTTGGCAGTTCTGACACTGCCCCGGTAGTCAGATGAAAGACACCACAAAAGTGGTTCTACCTGCTTTCTGGGCTGAGATGGGGAACCGCTGACTTTTTGCCTAAGCCGGTGAAAAAGCGTTCCAAACACCCCCCATGCACAACTCCACCGGGGAAGGTGCCAGCAAGGAGTTCTCTGGTAGATTTACATTGCTCCGCTAGGCAGCTGAAAGACACCCCAAAAGTTGTTCTACCTGCTTTCTGGGCTGAGATGGGGAACCGCTGACTTTTTGCCTAAGCCGGTGAAAAAGCGTTCCAAACACACCCCATGCACAACTCCACCGGGGAAGGTGCCAGCAAGGAGTTCTCTGGTAGTTTTTACATTGCTCAGCTAGGCAGCTGAAAGACCCCCCAAAAGTTGTTCTACCTGCTTTCTGGGCTGAGATGGGGAACCGCTGACTTTTTGCCTAAGCCGGTGAAAAAGCGTTCCAAACACCCCCCATGCACAACTCCACCGGGGAAGGTGCCAGCAAGGAGTTCTCTGGTAGTTTTTACATTGCTCCGCTAGGCAGCTGAAAGACACCACAAAAGTTGTTCTACCTGCTTGCTGGGCTGAGATGGGGAACCGCTGACTTTTTGCCTAAGCCGGTGAAAAAGCGTTCCAAACACCCCCCATGCACAACTGCACCGGGGAAGGTGCCAGCAAGGAGTTCTCTGGTAGTTTTTACATTGCTCCGCTAGGCAGCTGAAAGACACCACAAAAGTTGTTCTACCTGCTTGCTGGGCTGAGATGGGGAACCGCTGACTTTTTGACTAAGCCGGTGAAAAAGCGTTCCAAACACCCCCCATGCACAACTCCACCGGGGAAGGTGCCAGCAAGGAGTTCTCTGGTAGTTTTTACATTGCTCCGCTAGGCAGCTGAAAGACACCACAAAAGTTGTTCTACCTGCTTTCTGGGCTGAGATGGGGAACCGCTGACTTTTTGACTAAGCCGGTGAAAAAGCGTTCCAAACACCCCCCATGCACAACTCCACCGGGGAAGGTGCCAGCAAGGAGTTCTCTGGTAGTTTTTACATTGCTCCGCTAGGCAGCTGAAAGACACCACAAAAGTTGTTCTACCTGCTTTCTGGGCTGAGATGGGGAACGGCTGACTTTTTGACTAAGCCGGTGAAAAAGCGTTCCAAACACACCCCATGCACAACTCCACCGGGGAAGGTGCCAGCAAGGAGTTCTGTTGGTAGTTCTTACACTGCCCCGGTAGCCAGATGAAAGAAACCACAAAAGTGGTTCTACCTGCTTTCTGGGCTGAGATGGGGAACCGCTGACTTTTTGCCTAAGCCGGTGAAAAAGCGTTCCAAACACCCCCCCATGCACAACTCCACCGGGGAAGTTGCCAGCAAGGAGTTCTCTGGTAGTTTTTACATTGCTCCGCTAGGCAGCTGAAAGACACCCCAAAAGTTGTTCTACCGGCTTTCTGGGCTGAGATGGGGAACCGCTGACTTTTTGACTAAGCCGGTGAAAAAGCGTTCCAAACACCCCCCATGCACAACTCCACCGGGGAAGGTGCCAGCAAGTAGTTCTCTAGTAGTTTTTACATTGCTCCGCTAGGCAGCTGAAAGACACCCCAAAAGTTGTTCTACCTGCTTTCTGGGCTGAGATGGGGAACCGCTGACTTTTTGACTAAGCCGGTGAAAAAGCGTTCCAAACACACCCCATGCACAACTCCACCGGGGAAGGTGCCAGAAAGGAGTTCTGTTGGTAGTTCTTACACTGCCCCGGTAGCCAGATGAAAGAAACCACAAAAGTGGTTCTACCTGCTTTCTGGGCTGAGATGGGGAACCGCTGACTTTTTGCCTAAGCCGGTGAAAAAGCGTTCCAAACACCCCCCCATGCACAACTCCACCGGGGAAAGGTGCCAGCAAGGAGTTCTCTGGTAGTTTTTACATTGCTCCGCTAGGCAGCTGAAAGACACCCCAAAAGTTGTTCTACCGGCTTTCTGGGCTGAGATGGGGAACCGCTGACTTTTTGACTAAGCCGGTGAAAAAGCGTTCCAAACACACCCCATGCACAACTCCACCGGGGAAGGTGCCAGAAAGGAGTTCTGTTGGTAGTTCTTACACTGCCCCGGTAGCCAGATGAAAGAAACCACAAAAGTGGTTCTACCTGCTTTCTGGGCTGAGATGGGGAACCGCTGACTTTTTGCCTAAGCCGGTGAAAAAGCGTTCCAAACACCCCCCCATGCACAACTCCACCGGGGAAGTTGCCAGCAAGGAGTTCTCTGGTAGTTTTTACATTGCTCCGCTAGGCAGCTGAAAGACACCCCAAAAGTTGTTCTACCGGCTTTCTGGGCTGAGATGGGGAACCGCTGACTTTTTGACTAAGCCGGTGAAAAAGCGTTCCAAACACCCCCCATGCACAACTCCACCGGGGAAGGTGCCAGCAAGGAGTTCTCTGGTAGATTTACATTGCTCCGCTAGGCAGCTGAAAGACACCCCAAAAGTTGTTCTACCTGCTTTCTGGGCTGAGATGGGGAACCGCTGACTTTTTGCCTAAGCCGGTGAAAAAGCGTTCCAAACACACCCCATGCACAACTCCACCGGGGAAGGTGCCAGCAAGGAGTTCTCTGGTAGTTTTTACATTGCTCAGCTAGGCAGCTGAAAGACCCCCCAAAAGTTGTTCTACCTGCTTTCTGGGCTGAGATGGGGAACCGCTGACTTTTTGCCTAAGCCGGTGAAAAAGCGTTCCAAACACCCCCCATGCACAACTCCACCGGGGAAGGTGCCAGCAAGGAGTTCTCTGGTAGTTTTTACATTGCTCCGCTAGGCAGCTGAAAGACACCACAAAAGTTGTTCTACCTGCTTGCTGGGCTGAGATGGGGAACCGCTGACTTTTTGACTAAGCCGGTGAAAAAGCGTTCCAAACACCCCCCATGCACAACTCCACCGGGGAAGGTGCCAGCAAGGAGTTCTCTGGTAGTTTTTACATTGCTCCGCTAGGCAGCTGAAAGACACCACAAAAGTTGTTCTACCTGCTTGCTGGGCTGAGATGGGGAACCGCTGACTTTTTGACTAAGCCGGTGAAAAAGCGTTCCAAACACCCCCCATGCACAACTCCACCGGGGAAGGTGCCAGCAAGGAGTTCTCTGGTAGTTTTTACATTGCTCCGCTAGGCAGCTGAAAGACACCACAAAAGTTGTTCTACCTGCTTTCTGGGCTGAGATGGGGAACCGCTGACTTTTTGACTAAGCCGGTGAAAAACCGTTCCAAACACCCCCCATGCACAACTCCACCGGGGAAGGTGCCAGCAAGGAGTTCTCTGGTAGTTTTTACATTGCTCCGCTAGGCAGCTGAAAGACACCACAAAAGTGGTTCTACCTGCTTTCTGGGCTGAGATGGGGAACCGCTGACTTTTTGACTAAGCCGGTGAAAAAGCGTTCCAAACACACCCCATGCACAACTCCACCGGGGAAGGTGCCAGAAAGGAGTTCTGTTGGTAGTTCTTACACTGCCCCGGTAGCCAGATGAAAGAAACCACAAAAGTGGTTCTACCTGCTTTCTGGGCTGAGATGGGGAACCGCTGACTTTTTGCCTAAGCCGGTGAAAAAGCGTTCCAAACACCCCCCCATGCACAACTCCACCGGGGAAGTTGCCAGCAAGGAGTTCTCTGGTAGTTTTTACATTGCTCCGCTAGGCAGCTGAAAGACACCCCAAAAGTTGTTCTACCGGCTTTCTGGGCTGAGATGGGGAACCGCTGACTTTTTGACTAAGCCGGTGAAAAAGCGTTCCAAACACCCCCCATGCACAACTCCACCGGGGAAGGTGCCAGCAAGTAGTTCTCTAGTAGTTTTTACATTGCTCCGCTAGGCAGCTGAAAGACACCCCAAAAGTTGTTCTACCTGCTTTCTGGGCTGAGATGGGGAACCGCTGACTTTTTGCCTAAGCCGGTGAAAAAGCGTTCCAAACACACCCCATGCACAACTCCACCGGGGAAGGTGCCAGAAAGGAGTTCTGTTGGTAGTTCTTACACTGCCCCGGTAGCCAGATGAAAGAAACCACAAAAGTGGTTCTACCTGCTTTCTGGGCTGAGATGGGGAACCGCTGACTTTTTGACTAAGCCGGTGAAAAAGCGTTCCAAACACCCCCCCATGCACAACTCCACCGGGAAAGGTGCCAGCAAGGACTTCTCTGGTAGTTTTTACATTGCTCCGCTAGGCAGCTGAAAGACACCCCAAAAGTTGTTCTACCTGCTTTCTGGGCTGAGATGGGGAACCGCTGACTTTTTGACTAAGCCGGTGAAAAAGCGTTCCAAACACCCTCCATGCACAACTCCACCGGGGAAGGTGCCAGCAAGGACTTCTCTGGTAGTTTTTACATTGCTCCGCTAGGCAGCTGAAAGACACCCCAAAAGTTGTTCTACCTGCTTTCTGGGCTGAGATGGGGAACCGCTGACTTTTTGACTAAGCCGGTGAAAAAGCGTTCCAAACACCCCCCATGCACAACTCCACCGGGGAAGGTGCCAGCAAGGAGTTCTCTGGTAGTTTTTACATTGCTCCGCTAGGCAGCTGAAAGACACCACAAAAGTTGTTCTACCTGCTTTCTGGGCTGAGATGGGGAACCGCTGACTTTTTGACTAAGCCGGTGAAAAAGCGTTCCAAACACCCCCCATGCACAACTCCACCGGGGAAGGTGCCAGCAAGGAGTTCTCTGGTAGTTTTTACATTGCTCCGCTAGGCAGCTGAAAGACACCACAAAATTTGTTCTACCTGCTTTCTGGGCTGAGATGGGGAACCGCTGACTTTTTGACTAAGCCGGTGAAAAAGCGTTCCAAACACCCCCCATGCACAACTCCACCGGGGAAGGTGCCAGCAAGGAGTTCTCTGGTAGTTTTTACATTGCTCCGCTAGGCAGCTGAAAGACACCACAAAAGTTGTTCTACCTGCTTGCTGGGCTGAGATGGGGAACCGCTGACTTTTTGCCTAAGCCGGTGAAAAAGCGTTCCAAACACACCCCATGCACAACTCCACCGGGGAAGGTGCCAGAAAGGAGTTCTGTTGGTAGTTCTTACACTGCCCCGGTAGCCAGATGAAAGAAACCACAAAAGTGGTTCTACCTGCTTTCTGGGCTGAGATGGGGAACCGCTGACTTTTTGCCTAAGCCGGTGAAAAAGCGTTCCAAACACCCCCCCATGCACAACTCCACCGGGGAAGTTGCCAGCAAGGAGTTCTCTGGTAGTTTTTACATTGCTCCGCTAGGCAGCTGAAAGACACCCCAAAAGTTGTTCTACCGGCTTTCTGGGCTGAGATGGGGAACCGCTGACTTTTTGACTAAGCCGGTGAAAAAGCGTTCCAAACACCCCCCATGCACAACTCCACCGGGGAAGGTGCCAGCAAGTAGTTCTCTAGTAGTTTTTACATTGCTCCGCTAGGCAGCTGAAAGACACCCCAAAAGTTGTTCTACCTGCTTTCTGGGCTGAGATGGGGAACCGCTGACTTTTTGACTAAGCCGGTGAAAAAGCGTTCCAAACACCCCCCCATGCACAACTCCACCGGGGAAGGTGCCAGAAAGGAGTTCTGTTGGTAGTTCTTACATTGCTCCGCTAGGCAGCTGAAAGACACCCCAAAAGTTGTTCTACCTGCTTTCTGGGCTGAGATGGGGAACCGCTGACTTTTTGACTAAGCCGGTGAAAAAGCGTTCCAAACACCCTCCATGCACAACTCCACCGGGGAAGGTGCCAGCAAGGACTTCTCTGGTAGTTTTTACATTGCTCCGCTAGGCAGCTGAAAGACACCCCAAAAGTTGTTCTACCTGCTTTCTGGGCTGAGATGGGGAACCGCTGACTTTTTGACTAAGCCGGTGAAAAAGCGTTCCAAACACCCCCCCATGCACAACTCCACCGGGGAAGGTGCCAGCAAGGAGTTCTCTGGTAGTTTTTACATTGCTCCGCTAGGCAGCTGAAAGACACCCCAAAAGTGGTTCTACCTGCTTTCTGGGCTGAGATGGGGAACCGCTGACTTTTTGACTAAGCCGGTGAAAAAGCGTTCCAAACACACCCCATGCACAACTCCACCGGGAGAGGTGCCAGCAAGGAGTTCTCTGGTAGTTTTTACATTGCTCCGCTAGGCAGCTGAAAGACACCACAAAAGTTGTTCTACCTGCTTTCTGGGCTGAGATGGGGAACAGCTGACTTTTTGCCTAAGCCGGTGAAAAAGCGTTCCAAACACACCCCATGCACAACTCCACCGGGGAAGGTGCCAGCAAGGAGTTCTCTGGTAGTTTTTACATTGCTCCGCTAGGCAGCTGAAAGACACCCCAAAAGTTTTTCTACCTGCTTTCTGGGCTGAGATGGGGAACCGCTGACTTTTTGACTAAGCCGGTGAAAAAGCGTTCCAAACACACCCCATGCACAACTCCACCGGGGAAGGTGCCAGCAAGGAGTTCTCTGGTAGTTTTTACATTGCTCCGCTAGGCAGCTGAAAGACACCCCAAAAGTTGTTCTACCTGCTTTCTGGGCTGAGATGGGGAACCGCTGACTTTTTGCCTAAGCCGGTGAAAAAGCGTTCCAAACACCCCCCCATGCACAACTCCACCGGGGAAGGAGCCAGAAAGGAGTTCTGTTGGCAGTTCTGACACTGCCCCGGTAGTCAGATGAAAGACACCACAAAAGTGGTTCTACCTGCTTTCTGGGCTGAGATGGGGAACCGCTGACTTTTTGCCTAAGCCGGTGAAAAAGCGTTCCAAACACCCCCCATGCACAACTCCACCGGGGAAGGTGCCAGCAAGGAGTTCTCTGGTAGATTTACATTGCTCCGCTAGGCAGCTGAAAGACACCCCAAAAGTTGTTCTACCTGCTTTCTGGGCTGAGATGGGGAACCGCTGACTTTTTGCCTAAGCCGGTGAAAAAGCGTTCCAAACACACCCCATGCACAACTCCACCGGGGAAGGTGCCAGCAAGGAGTTCTCTGGTAGTTTTTACATTGCTCAGCTAGGCAGCTGAAAGACCCCCCAAAAGTTGTTCTACCTGCTTTCTGGGCTGAGATGGGGAACCGCTGACTTTTTGCCTAAGCCGGTGAAAAACCGTTCCAAACACCCCCCATGCACAACTCCACCGGGGAAGGTGCCAGCAAGGAGTTCTCTGGTAGTTTTTACATTGCTCCGCTAGGCAGCTGAAAGACACCACAAAAGTTGTTCTACCTGCTTGCTGGGCTGAGATGGGGAACCGCTGACTTTTTGACTAAGCCGGTGAAAAAGCGTTCCAAACACCCCCCATGCACAACTCCACCGGGGAAGGTGCCAGCAAGGAGTTCTCTGGTAGTTTTTACATTGCTCCGCTAGGCAGCTGAAAGACACCACAAAAGTTGTTCTACCTGCTTTCTGGGCTGAGATGGGGAACCGCTGACTTTTTGACTAAGCCGGTGAAAAAGCGTTCCAAACACCCCCCATGCACAACTCCACCGGGGAAGGTGCCAGCAAGGAGTTCTCTGGTAGTTTTTACATTGCTCCGCTAGGCAGCTGAAAGACACCACAAAAGTTGTTCTACCTGCTTTCTGGGCTGAGATGGGGAACCGCTGACTTTTTGACTAAGCCGGTGAAAAACCGTTCCAAACACCCCCCCATGCACAACTCCACCGGGGAAGGTGCCAGCAAGGAGTTCTCTGGTAGTTTTTACATTGCTCCGCTAGGCAGCTGAAAGACACCACAAAAGTTGTTCTACCTGCTTTCTGGGCTGAGATGGGGAACCGCTGACTTTTTGACTAAGCCGGTGAAAAAGCGTTCCAAACACCCCCCATGCACAACTCCACCGGGGAAGGTGCCAGAAAGGAGTTCTGTTGGTAGTTCTTACACTGCCCCGGTAGCCAGATGAAAGAAACCACAAAAGTGGTTCTACCTGCTTTCTGGGCTGAGATGGGGAACCGCTGACTTTTTGCCTAAGCCGGTGAAAAAGCGTTCCAAACACCCCCCCATGCACAACTCCACCGGGGAAGTTGCCAGCAAGGAGTTCTCTGGTAGTTTTTACATTGCTCCGCTAGGCAGCTGAAAGACACCCCAAAAGTTGTTCTACCGGCTTTCTGGGCTGAGATGGGGAACCGCTGACTTTTTGACTAAGCCGGTGAAAAAGCGTTCCAAACACCCCCCATGCACAACTCCACCGGGGAAGGTGCCAGCAAGTAGTTCTCTAGTAGTTTTTACATTGCTCCGCTAGGCAGCTGAAAGACACCCCAAAAGTTGTTCTACCTGCTTTCTGGGCTGAGATGGGGAACCGCTGACTTTTTGCCTAAGCCGGTGAAAAAGCGTTCCAAACACACCCCATGCACAACTCCACCGGGGAAGGTGCCAGCAAGGAGTTCTGTTGGTAGTTCTTACACTGCCCCGGTAGCCAGATGAAAGACACCACAAAAGTGGTTCTACCTGCTTTCTGGGCTGAGATGGGGAACCGCTGACTTTTTGCCTAAGCCGGTGAAAAAGCGTTCCAAACACCCCCCATGCACAACTCCACCGGGGAAGGTGCCAGCAAGGAGTTCTCTGGTAGATTTACATTGCTCCGCTAGGCAGCTGAAAGACACCCCAAAAGTTGTTCTACCTGCTTTCTGGGCTGAGATGGGGAACCGCTGACTTTTTGCCTAAGCCGGTGAAAAAGCGTTCCAAACACACCCCATGCACAACTCCACCGGGGAAGGTGCCAGCAAGGAGTTCTCTGGTAGTTTTTACATTGCTCAGCTAGGCAGCTGAAAGACCCCCCAAAAGTTGTTCTACCTGCTTTCTGGGCTGAGATGGGGAACCGCTGACTTTTTGCCTAAGCCGGTGAAAAACCGTTCCAAACACCCCCCATGCACAACTCCACCGGGGAAGGTGCCAGCAAGGAGTTCTCTGGTAGTTTTTACATTGCTCCGCTAGGCAGCTGAAAGACACCACAAAAGTTGTTCTACCTGCTTGCTGGGCTGAGATGGGGAACCGCTGACTTTTTGCCTAAGCCGGTGAAAAAGCGTTCCAAACACACCCCATGCACAACTGCACCGGGGAAGGTGCCAGCAAGGAGTTCTCTGGTAGTTTTTACATTGCTCCGCTAGGCAGCTGAGAGACACCACAAAAGTTGTTCTACCTGCTTGCTGGGCTGAGATGGGGAACCGCTGACTTTTTGACTAAGCCGGTGAAAAAGCGTTCCAAACACCCCCCATGCACAACTCCACCGGGGAAGGTGCCAGCAAGGAGTTCTCTGGTAGTTTTTACATTGCTCCGCTAGGCAGCTGAAAGACACCACAAAAGTTGTTCTACCTGCTTTCTGGGCTGAGATGGGGAACCGCTGACTTTTTGACTAAGCCGGTGAAAAAGCGTTCCAAACACCCCCCATGCACAACTCCACCGGGGAAGGTGCCAGCAAGGAGTTCTCTGGTAGTTTTTACATTGCTCCGCTAGGCAGCTGAAAGACACCACAAAAGTTGTTCTACCTGCTTTCTGGGCTGAGATGGGGAACCGCTGACTTTTTGACTAAGCCGGTGAAAAACCGTTCCAAACACCCCCCCATGCACAACTCCACCGGGGAAGGTGCCAGCAAGGAGTTCTCTGGTAGTTTTTACATTGCTCCGCTAGGCAGCTGAAAGACACCACAAAAGTTGTTCTACCTGCTTTCTGGGCTGAGATGGGGAACAGCTGACTTTTTGACTAAGCCGGTGAAAAAGCGTTCCAAACACACCCCATGCACAACTCCACCGGGGAAGGTGCCAGAAAGGAGTTCTGTTGGTAGTTCTTACACTGCCCCGGTAGCCAGATGAAAGAAACCACAAAAGTGGTTCTACCTGCTTTCTGGGCTGAGATGGGGAACCGCTGACTTTTTGCCTAAGCCGGTGAAAAAGCGTTCCAAACACCCCCCCATGCACAACTCCACCGGGGAAGTTGCCAGCAAGGAGTTCTCTGGTAGTTTTTACATTGCTCCGCTAGGCAGCTGAAAGACACCCCAAAAGTTGTTCTACCGGCTTTCTGGGCTGAGATGGGGAACCGCTGACTTTTTGACTAAGCCGGTGAAAAAGCGTTCCAAACACCCCCCATGCACAACTCCACCGGGGAAGGTGCCAGCAAGTAGTTCTCTAGTAGTTTTTACATTGCTCCGCTAGGCAGCTGAAAGACACCCCAAAAGTTGTTCTACCTGCTTTCTGGGCTGAGATGGGGAACCGCTGACTTTTTGCCTAAGCCGGTGAAAAAGCGTTCCAAACACCCCCCATGCACAACTCCACCGGGGAAGGTGCCAGCAAGGAGTTCTCTGGTAGATTTACATTGCTCCGCTAGGCAGCTGAAAGACACCCCAAAAGTTGTTCTACCTGCTTTCTGGGCTGAGATGGGGAACCGCTGACTTTTTGCCTAAGCCGGTGAAAAAGCGTTCCAAACACACCCCATGCACAACTCCACCGGGGAAGGTGCCAGCAAGGAGTTCTCTGGTAGTTTTTACATTGCTCAGCTAGGCAGCTGAAAGACCCCCCAAAAGTTGTTCTACCTGCTTTCTGGGCTGAGATGGGGAACCGCTGACTTTTTGCCTAAGCCGGTGAAAAACCGTTCCAAACACCCCCCATGCACAACTCCACCGGGGAAGGTGCCAGCAAGGAGTTCTCTGGTAGTTTTTACATTGCTCCGCTAGGCAGCTGAAAGACACCACAAAAGTTGTTCTACCTGCTTGCTGGGCTGAGATGGGGAACCGCTGACTTTTTGACTAAGCCGGTGAAAAAGCGTTCCAAACACCCCCCATGCACAACTCCACCGGGGAAGGTGCCAGCAAGGAGTTCTCTGGTAGTTTTTACATTGCTCCGCTAGGCAGCTGAAAGACACCACAAAAGTTGTTCTACCTGCTTTCTGGGCTGAGATGGGGAACCGCTGACTTTTTGACTAAGCCGGTGAAAAAGCGTTCCAAACACCCCCCATGCACAACTCCACCGGGGAAGGTGCCAGCAAGGAGTTCTCTGGTAGTTTTTACATTGCTCCGCTAGGCAGCTGAAAGACACCACAAAAGTTGTTCTACCTGCTTTCTGGGCTGAGATGGGGAACCGCTGACTTTTTGACTAAGCCGGTGAAAAACCGTTCCAAACACCCCCCCATGCACAACTCCACCGGGGAAGGTGCCAGCAAGGAGTTCTCTGGTAGTTTTTACATTGCTCCGCTAGGCAGCTGAAAGACACCACAAAAGTTGTTCTACCTGCTTTCTGGGCTGAGATGGGGAACCGCTGACTTTTTGACTAAGCCGGTGAAAAAGCGTTCCAAACACCCCCCATGCACAACTCCACCGGGGAAGGTGCCAGAAAGGAGTTCTGTTGGTAGTTCTTACACTGCCCCGGTAGCCAGATGAAAGAAACCACAAAAGTGGTTCTACCTGCTTTCTGGGCTGAGATGGGGAACCGCTGACTTTTTGCCTAAGCCGGTGAAAAAGCGTTCCAAACACCCCCCCATGCACAACTCCACCGGGGAAGTTGCCAGCAAGGAGTTCTCTGGTAGTTTTTACATTGCTCCGCTAGGCAGCTGAAAGACACCCCAAAAGTTGTTCTACCGGCTTTCTGGGCTGAGATGGGGAACCGCTGACTTTTTGACTAAGCCGGTGAAAAAGCGTTCCAAACACCCCCCATGCACAACTCCACCGGGGAAGGTGCCAGCAAGTAGTTCTCTAGTAGTTTTTACATTGCTCCGCTAGGCAGCTGAAAGACACCCCAAAAGTTGTTCTACCTGCTTTCTGGGCTGAGATGGGGAACCGCTGACTTTTTGCCTAAGCCGGTGAAAAAGCGTTCCAAACACACCCCATGCACAACTCCACCGGGGAAGGTGCCAGCAAGGAGTTCTGTTGGTAGTTCTTACACTGCCCCGGTAGCCAGATGAAAGACACCACAAAAGTGGTTCTACCTGCTTTCTGGGCTGAGATGGGGAACCGCTGACTTTTTGCCTAAGCCGGTGAAAAAGCGTTCCAAACACCCCCCATGCACAACTCCACCGGGGAAGGTGCCAGCAAGGAGTTCTCTGGTAGATTTACATTGCTCCGCTAGGCAGCTGAAAGACACCCCAAAAGTTGTTCTACCTGCTTTCTGGGCTGAGATGGGGAACCGCTGACTTTTTGCCTAAGCCGGTGAAAAAGCGTTCCAAACACACCCCATGCACAACTCCACCGGGGAAGGTGCCAGCAAGGAGTTCTCTGGTAGTTTTTACATTGCTCAGCTAGGCAGCTGAAAGACCCCCCAAAAGTTGTTCTACCTGCTTTCTGGGCTGAGATGGGGAACCGCTGACTTTTTGCCTAAGCCGGTGAAAAACCGTTCCAAACACCCCCCATGCACAACTCCACCGGGGAAGGTGCCAGCAAGGAGTTCTCTGGTAGTTTTTACATTGCTCCGCTAGGCAGCTGAAAGACACCACAAAAGTTGTTCTACCTGCTTGCTGGGCTGAGATGGGGAACCGCTGACTTTTTGCCTAAGCCGGTGAAAAAGCGTTCCAAACACACCCCATGCACAACTGCACCGGGGAAGGTGCCAGCAAGGAGTTCTCTGGTAGTTTTTACATTGCTCCGCTAGGCAGCTGAGAGACACCACAAAAGTTGTTCTACCTGCTTGCTGGGCTGAGATGGGGAACCGCTGACTTTTTGACTAAGCCGGTGAAAAAGCGTTCCAAACACCCCCCATGCACAACTCCACCGGGGAAGGTGCCAGCAAGGAGTTCTCTGGTAGTTTTTACATTGCTCCGCTAGGCAGCTGAAAGACACCACAAAAGTTGTTCTACCTGCTTTCTGGGCTGAGATGGGGAACCGCTGACTTTTTGACTAAGCCGGTGAAAAAGCGTTCCAAACACCCCCCATGCACAACTCCACCGGGGAAGGTGCCAGCAAGGAGTTCTCTGGTAGTTTTTACATTGCTCCGCTAGGCAGCTGAAAGACACCACAAAAGTTGTTCTACCTGCTTTCTGGGCTGAGATGGGGAACCGCTGACTTTTTGACTAAGCCGGTGAAAAACCGTTCCAAACACCCCCCCATGCACAACTCCACCGGGGAAGGTGCCAGCAAGGAGTTCTCTGGTAGTTTTTACATTGCTCCGCTAGGCAGCTGAAAGACACCACAAAAGTTGTTCTACCTGCTTTCTGGGCTGAGATGGGGAACAGCTGACTTTTTGACTAAGCCGGTGAAAAAGCGTTCCAAACACACCCCATGCACAACTCCACCGGGGAAGGTGCCAGAAAGGAGTTCTGTTGGTAGTTCTTACACTGCCCCGGTAGCCAGATGAAAGAAACCACAAAAGTGGTTCTACCTGCTTTCTGGGCTGAGATGGGGAACCGCTGACTTTTTGCCTAAGCCGGTGAAAAAGCGTTCCAAACACCCCCCCATGCACAACTCCACCGGGGAAGTTGCCAGCAAGGAGTTCTCTGGTAGTTTTTACATTGCTCCGCTAGGCAGCTGAAAGACACCCCAAAAGTTGTTCTACCGGCTTTCTGGGCTGAGATGGGGAACCGCTGACTTTTTGACTAAGCCGGTGAAAAAGCGTTCCAAACACCCCCCATGCACAACTCCACCGGGGAAGGTGCCAGCAAGTAGTTCTCTAGTAGTTTTTACATTGCTCCGCTAGGCAGCTGAAAGACACCCCAAAAGTTGTTCTACCTGCTTTCTGGGCTGAGATGGGGAACCGCTGACTTTTTGCCTAAGCCGGTGAAAAAGCGTTCCAAACACACCCCATGCACAACTCCACCGGGGAAGGTGCCAGAAAGGAGTTCTGTTGGTAGTTCTTACACTGCCCCGGTAGCCAGATGAAAGAAACCACAAAAGTGGTTCTACCTGCTTTCTGGGCTGAGATGGGGAACCGCTGACTTTTTGACTAAGCCGGTGAAAAAGCGTTCCAAACACCCCCCCATGCACAACTCCACCGGGAAAGGTGCCAGCAAGGACTTCTCTGGTAGTTTTTACATTGCTCCGCTAGGCAGCTGAAAGACACCCCAAAAGTTGTTCTACCTGCTTTCTGGGCTGAGATGGGGAACCGCTGACTTTTTGACTAAGCCGGTGAAAAAGCGTTCCAAACACCCTCCATGCACAACTCCACCGGGGAAGGTGCCAGCAAGGACTTCTCTGGTAGTTTTTACATTGCTCCGCTAGGCAGCTGAAAGACACCCCAAAAGTTGTTCTACCTGCTTTCTGGGCTGAGATGGGGAACCGCTGACTTTTTGACTAAGCCGGTGAAAAAGCGTTCCAAACACCCCCCCATGCACAACTCCACCGGGGAAGGTGCCAGCAAGGAGTTCTCTGGTAGTTTTTACATTGCTCCGCTAGGCAGCTGAAAGACACCACAAAAGTGGTTCTACCTGCTTTCTGGGCTGAGATGGGGAACCGCTGACTTTTTGACTAAGCCGGTGAAAAAGCGTTCCAAACACCCCCCATGCACAACTCCACCGGGGAAGGTGCCAGCAAGGAGTTCTCTGGTAGTTTTTACATTGCTCCGCTAGGCAGCTGAAAGACACCACAAAAGTGGTTCTACCTGCTTTCTGGGCTGAGATGGGGAACCGCTGACTTTTTGACTAAGCCGGTGAAAAAGCGTTCCAAACACACCCCATGCACAACTCCACCGGGAGAGGTGCCAGCAAGGAGTTCTCTGGTAGTTTTTACATTGCTCCGCTAGGCAGCTGAAAGACACCACAAAAGTTGTTCTACCTGCTTTCTGGGCTGAGATGGGGAACAGCTGACTTTTTGCCTAAGCCGGTGAAAAACCGTTCCAAACACACCCCATGCACAACTCCACCGGGGAAGGTGCCAGCAAGGAGTTCTCTGGTAGTTTTTACATTGCTCCGCTAGGCAGCTGAAAGACACCCCAAAAGTTGTTCTACCTGCTTTCTGGGCTGAGATGGGGAACCGCTGACTTTTTGACTAAGCCGGTGAAAAAGCGTTCCAAACACACCCCATGCACAACTCCACCGGGGAAGGTGCCAGCAAGGAGTTCTCTGGTAGTTTTTACATTGCTCCGCTAGGCAGCTGAAAGACACCACAAAAGTTGTTCTACCTGCTTGCTGGGCTGAGATGGGGAACCGCTGACTTTTTGACTAAGCCGGTGAAAAAGCGTTCCAAACACCCCCCCATGCACAACTCCACCGGGAAAGGTGCCAGCAAGGAGTTCTCTGGTAGTTTTTACATTGCTCCGCTAGGCAGCTGAAAGACACCACAAAAGTTGTTCTACCTGCTTGCTGGGCTGAGATGGGGAACCGCTGACTTTTTGACTAAGCCGGTGAAAAAGCGTTCCAAACACCCCCCCATGCACAACTCCACCGGGAAAGGTGCCAGCAAGGACTTCTCTGGTAGTTTTTACATTGCTCCGCTAGGCAGCTGAAAGACACCACAAAAGTGGTTCTACCTG